>NC_143012.1:32686017-32823517 GCF_055824585.1 Amblyomma mixtum | reverse complement strand
TGCTTGCTTGCTTGCTTGCTTGCTTGCTTGCTTGCTTGCTTGCTTGCTTGCTTGCTTGCTTGCTTGCTTGCTTGCTTGCTTGCTTGCTTGCTTGCTTGCTTGCTTGCTTGCTTGCTTGCTTGCTTGCTTGCTTGCTTGCTTGCTTGCTTGCTTGCTTGCTTGCTTGCTTGCTTGCTTGCTTGCTTGCTTGCTTGCTTGCTTGCTTGCTTGCTTGCTTGCTTGCTTGCTTGCTTGCTTGCTTGCTTGCTTGCTTGCTTGCTTGCTTGCTTGCTTGCTTGCTTGCTTGCTTGCTTGCTTGCTTGCTTGCTTGCTTGCTTGCTTGCTTGCTTGCTTGCTTGCTTGCTTGCTTGCTTGCTTGCTTGCTTGCTTGCTTGCTTGGACACGTTGAACCGAGTATAAAATCACTAACCGAGCCTTGCTGAGCACGCCTCAGGTGGTCTGGCCGCACCTAAGCTGAGGAGAGCGACACATGCTTGAGCCTCTATAAGGTTTCTGAAGGGGCTAAGTGAGCATCTTTCGACTTATAGAAGAGGCGCTTCTTCGGAATGTTGACACGCCTTCCATGCGCGAGAAAATCGAAGGAACTGTGTCGTAGTTCAGCCGCGCCTTTTCGACAGAAATCTCCAGAGATCACATTAGGGACAAGCTCTGCATGTAGCTGCTCTTACGAAAGTGCTTCGAGCAGAGTAGGCTTGCTTTGGTCGGCTTGAATTCATCGTCGCAGCACCGAGCGCTTACGCTGCGAGCTTATGATCTTGCGGAAAACAGTGGAAGACGACACAGTCGCGGCCGTAGTTGTTCGTGGACGCGAACGCAGAGTAGTGTGTAGAATCTGATTTTCAAGGTCAGCTGACACGCTTTGTACGTCACAACGCATGCAGTACGACGAACAACGCATGCAGCACGAGAAACAACGAGCGCTAAAAGCTCGCTCGGGTGCGCCGAAGTATCCCCGGCTCCTCAACGTGACGTCACGTTGGCCGACATGTACGATTGGATTGTAAAACATTTATTGCGTCGAGAGCAGGTTGCGGAGGCACGTACTAGATGGCCGCTAGCCCATGGCTAGCGGCGACCTCGTCGGCCCGCTCGATTGCCCGCACTTGGATCTTGGGGTCCGAGCTGACCAGCACGGCCTCCCACCGCTCGGGAGAAGGGAGCTGTATCAACTCCGCCGGAGGCGGATCATCTGCGCAATTCCACAGAATGTGGTCGTAGGTGGCACTTTCACCACATTTATGGCAGTTTGGATCGTACGGGCCAGCGTACATGAGGGCAAGCAGAGCCGGATTGAGAAGGGAGCGTGTTTGAAGACGGCGCCAGGTGACTTCATACGCTTTTGTTAACTACTTGTGGGGAGGGGGATATGCGCGCCTCTCCAGCGAAGTTTCTCATGTACGAAGTTTCTCTCTCCGCTTTTCTCCTCTCCTGCGCTCGCGCGGTGCGCGGGAGATTTAAACATCGCGTTTTTAATTGGTGATTGCGCCACTGTTTTAGCGAGCATCGAAAAAATAATTTCACAGACATGATTAGCAATGACACTACTTCAAAATCCTAAAAAATTAGCTGATTCGAAAACCGCCTCAGTATCCCTTTAAGACGTTAGAAACCATTCGCATTCTCTGAGTTAGTGGCCTGTTGCTACGAAAGGATTATGGGCCCCACTTCTAACCATACTGGAATCGGTTCTTTCGTTCTTCCACCGATTCCTCTGAAAGAACGAATAACTTTAATCATTCGTATAAATTAAGGAAGCACTAAGAATGCGCACGAAGTATCTATCATATCACTTATCAAATAAGTGCTTGATTCTTGGAGTCGTAAGGAATAGATTTATTTATTTTTCCAGTATGGGCGCTCTCAAGCGACGCCCCAGTTCGTGCGTCTGTCAAAGGGTTCTAGCTTCGACAACTTTACCTTTAACGTCACTAGCTTTGGCTCTACCGTCTGACATTAGCCATTTCTCGTGTTTCCGTTCTACACGCTTCAGTTCGCCAACATCACTAATGAGAGAAAGCGGCTGCTCTTTAAAGGCGACAGCCTTTAATGGCTCATACTTTCGTCCGTTAACAAAGCCTGTCACACGCGTTTAGCTCGGGAACTAAACAAGATAGAAGAAAACCAATAGTTGTTTCAGATAGAGGAGGAATACATTAACCCAGAAGCTAAGTTTGATGGCTCTAAGGTAATTAGTTAATTGATTATAGGCAAGAATGTTGAAATTGCGTCGAAATAGCACGGACGTCGATACAGCCACGGGAAAAGTGTGACGTCACATCCACCGGAAGTCGTCACCACATAGTGAAAATTGTCCCAGAATGGTCTGAAAAACGTCGGATTTGTTTCAAATTAGATGAACAAATGTGCTATTAAGCGGAATTAACACAAGATCCCCGAAAGATGTACAATTTGGGTATCGATATAGCCACGGGAATGGTGTGACGTCACATCCACCGGAAGTCGTCACGGCATAGTGTCCTCAGCTTTCGCCTCTCAATACTTTAGTTCCCAAAGTGCCCAAGCAATGTTTTTCGCTTTTCAGTTTGTCACCGCGGTGCGACCCGTTCGCTTTCCGGTCCTCGACGCCATTGTAGAAGAGGTCTCCTCACGGATCATTGTTCTCCGACTGTCTGCTCCTTCCGCCTCCGTTTGCGAATCGACCCGCTCGCGAGGAGCGGATCTCTATCGCCTGCTGTTGTTTCCGTCGCACAGGAAATGCATTTCGTTGCCCGCTTTTCTTTGTTAGCTACTTCTTCTTGTAACCTTTTTTTCATTATCATAGAAAAGATGGCTTCGCTAATTTCTCCTTCTCGCTTTTCGTCAGTCGGCTAATCGTTTCTCGCATAGCGCACGACTGATCAGCAGTTTGCATCGATGTTCAGTGAGAACTTATTGGTGCTGAAAATGTTGAGTTCAGTTTTGTTCTGAGGGGAAACACCGGTCATCTACGTTGAGTGTGAGTGTAAAATGCGCGAGAAAGTAGTTGGCATTTCTTCCCAATCAATCAGTAGTGTCCCGCAAACAGAAAGCAGCATTATAATAAATTTCTCGCTTTCACGCCCCACGAATGACTGGTGCGTGCAAGCATCTGCCCTTGCTTTCCTTCTCAGCGTACGTGACGGCGAGTGCATTAGAAATGCCGTTGTCGCGTGGAGCGGAACGAGTGAATGTGAGTAGTGTTTCGCCTATGCTTCTCTTGCCGTCACGCTATAATTGTTTCCTCTGACTTCGTAATGCAATTTCACTGGTCAGTGGCTACGGAAATGACTGTGCGCCGAATTCACCATCTTTTGCCTGTGTATCCCTCAGGTTTTATGGAGTTCGCAGCCTGAACCAAACTGTTAGCACCTCAAGCCTTAGGAAAAAAAAATTCGGGGAGCACTTTGTTGACCCAAAGTGCGGTGAGGCGAAATCATTTAGCGCGGTGTTGCTGCTTGTGTCACTGATGTGTGATTAAGATGTTAATTAAGTGCACAATTGTTTATTAATCTTAAATACTGGAGACACTGGAGGGCGTTTGGGAGGCATCCCTCTGATTCGACGCCTTTCTGCAAACACTCTCCGGCGTCCTAGATAAGGAGAACTACGCATGTGTTGGCAGGAAGTAGCGTAGCCATTAGCATGCTCGGCTGCGGAACGGAAGGATGGTGCTTCGAATCCCATGCTGCACAAAAATTTTTTTTTCTGGTCTGACGAGAAAAGCGTGACACCTCTGCTGACAACCTTCTGGTGACAACGATGAGGCATTAAAGGTTTTCCGCTTAAAAATTCGGGTCATGCAGTATCGTTAGTAAACGAAGGCAGGCGTGACTGTTTGAGGAAACTTTTAAGAACGTTGGTTGGTTGGTTTATGGGGTTTAACGTCCCAAAGCGACTAAGGCTATGAGAGACGCCGTAGTGGAGGGCTCCGGAAATTTCGACCACCTGGGGTTCTTTAACGTGCACTGACATCGCACAGCACACGGGCCTCGAATTTCTCCTCCAAAGAAATTCAACCGCCGCGGCCGGGATTGAACCCGCGTCTTTCGGGACAGCAGCCGAGCACCATAGCCACTGAGCCACCGCGGCGGCCTTCTAAGAACGATTTCCTGGAGTAGTTTTCTGTTGAAAACAGGTTGCTGCTATTGTTACGGTACGCTTCATTAATCTCACGACATCACCGGCTTCTATATCTCTTCGGGAGATTCGTTGTGTTTCTGAAGAGAGCTCAGCCTAATGTATGCCTAATGCCTATCAAGCAAAATGCATGCAATTAATCGAAGAAAAGCTTGCTGAATCGATGCTCTTATCCAAGTGTCGGAACTGTTCAGGTACTTTTATTAACACCACGCACGCTTTGCAAAACTGAGTGATTTGTTTGGCCCAATATCATTTAGCCACCTCTTTCTAACTGCTCTTGGCAAGCCCATTAGCAAAATTGCTGTGTACCTAAATATCAGAAGAGAAGCTCGACTCATATCCCCTCGAAGAAGGAAGGTTTATGTCGTTATCTACCTTTTTCCTGGCTTTTTTATCAGAACTATCTGATAAAATCTTTTACTACGTCACTATAGGAGCCACTTAGGTTGTGCTATTTAGTGCTGGTTTTGGTTATGAAAATGAGTCTCATCATCGCAATCAATAGCTCGAAACATCAGGCTGGAACCACAAAGTAAACACACAACAGACGGATTTTGTAACGCACAGAATTAGTTGAAGAGCTTGTGCAGCCGGAGAAACAACGATGATTCCAAAAAAGGCATACAAATGTCAGCGACACGGCGCGGTAGCGCTCATATGAGATCGTGGCGTTCGCCAAAGGGAATCACTCAAGCTACCGATAAAGTAATTCAGGGGAAGTGACTTCGAAGTTCTTTTATGGAATAGTCTAAATATTTTTCTAACCCATAGCTACCTTTTTTAATGGCTAAAACCAAAAAATTCGATACAATTAAAAATCGGTTTATGTAATCGGGCGCTTCTTTGGATACTGTGAACCTTTCGAAAGGAGACGATAGTAATTTAGCGGAAAGAGATAATCGTACAAGCAAGGACTTCTATAGGCGGAGAACTTACAACCAGGAATTTTACAAGCCGTCTGGCCAGCTCCACAAGAATAATTTAGCAGACCTGAAGAAGACAATGATAGTACAGCTGGAAAAGAAATGGAACAACCAAATTCTGAGGCCTGTCGTCTCTGCTTGAACAACGGCGTCGACCGATCTTTGTTCCACCCCATGCTTCGGTGCTTCCGGGAATAAATCTCGGGCATGTAACACCATTGATATCCGCGCCAAAGAACCTGGAAAATGTCAATTATTAGCTGCATATGCTTGGATGAATCTGTCTCCAGTTTTTGCTCTCGGCACTGTGTAACATACACTTTCTCAGAGCGTAACAAATATAGCCTTCTGGACCACCCCCCCGCACCCCCCCCCCGCCACCCCCCCCCCCCCCCCCCAAAAAAAAAAGCACAAGAGTGCCAGAGCCAAGTAATTGCACGGCCTACTATACCGCTATTATTGCTCATGTGGACAGACCTGATCTGCCATATTGAGGCCCTTAAGACCACCGCCTTACATGTACTGCGAGAGGTACTATACCTCTTCCGTTTATAGACTGATGTACACGTGGTATAGGCTTCCCGCTCGGGCCTCAGTATCTCCATTCGGCACGCCGTACCTAATGACATATCGCTGAAGCACTGACATGTCTCAGCCAAAGACGGTCGTCCGGTTAGCCTCTTTGAAGACAGCGCTCTGGTCTTCTAGTAAGAGCTCTCCGCCGTTGAGTGTGCCCGGATAAGTGGGCCCCTTTGTTTCGACAGCAATCGAATGGTGAAAGGTGCCTATCTCGCGGAGCTATCGGAACGCAGGAACCGTCGGCTTTGCCTCATATAAGCATGACTTTTCTTCTGCACCGTGCGCACGTGTAGGATGGTGTTCGGGTCCAGGACGAACGCAGGGACTCCTTAATAGTTATGTAAGTGTTCTGATCACAGACCAGCGGATAACCGTGCTAGATTTTCGTCCGTAACCTTCTCGGTCGTGTGGAAGCTGGCTGCCACTTCCTAATATGCAATTCACAGACCAGCCTTCCAATCGCCTTAGTCTCTTAGTTTAAACTATGCAGCGTTTTGTTATTAACATTGAGCACGTAAGGAAAGACTGGTTAGTATAATAATCAGCGCTAGCACTGAGATTCTCGTTATTTTCCTTCTTGCTTTCCAGTTCCTTGTTGTGTTTGTGGTGTGAGCCCTTCATACAGGCTTCAGCTCTTGAATCGCTGGAAATATCGTACAGTTTGTTTTTCCCTTTCCACTTTGGTGATGTCTCCAGCGCTACGAGCAAAGCGCATTAATTACCGCTTGCTAGGTTTTCCAATGGGGGCATTCAATGGCTGGTTACTTTCAGATTAGATTTATGAAGTAAGGTATCTTTCAAACACAAGATTGCACTTTCGTTATGAGGGATGCTGTTGTGCGGCTCTCCGGAGTCGTCCCGAACAGCCAGCGGTTCAACAGCAGGAAGCTTGAAAAGAAAGGACAAGGAGGAATGGAAAGGAATAAGCAAGAAATGCTGAACTTTTTTTATGATGATCGTGTCATCTTATCTCACTATTTACTTACTCCGTAAGCAGTATTATCAAACGTGCTAATGTATAAGGGCTGAATCTTCACTGTTATCTTTTTTTATTAGCGGGAAGAAACTATTTTCAAAATTTTCAGCTGAACTCTTTATTTCTGTTTTTAAAAAGGTAATTTTAGAGGCCCTGTAAAAAAGAACAGCAAGTGCCCATGCATGAATGCATTAGCAGGGAATTGCAAACCTGAGCTACACTTCGGTTCATTGAGGCAAAAGTTCGAGTCATGGTGTGGTTAGGAATTCGGCAGTTAGTGTAAGTCCTTGGCTGCAAACAGTCAAAATTTTTAGTCCGTTCATGCGTTCAGAGTCCCATAAAAGTCTGCGGCCATCTGTAGAGCATTTACTGCATTCGCTAGTCCTTCACGACTAACTCAGAAGGAGGCAATCGTACATTGCGCGCATTCATGGAATACTTTCATTTGGAGGGCTCCTCAGTCATATGTTGGAACAAAGTCCACTTCTGAAAACTTTTCTCTCGTTTAGAAAACACACAACATCCAAGCTGGGGAACTAACTGCCGCTGAAATCAAACTTTTGATTACTGAAATCTTCGAGCCTATAAAACACCTTACGGCATGGTCGGCAATGATAATCAGGTCAAAGAATGGAAGTGGAAGCATGTGCCTATACTATACGTCGTGCCAGGGAAGACAGAGTGCTAATGGCTTTGCGTACTCCGGAAGTCCACTGAGCGTTCTGCCGCAACTCTTTCGATCCGGGAAAATATTTCGTGGGAGAGAAGACGACAGGAAAACGATCAATTCCATCTGGCCCGCCAAACTCTGGCGCAAGCCAGGAGTTAGTTTGACGGGTGGTGCTCAGTTCGTGCTCTGAATGTTTCTGTCTGAGAACGGAATGACCGTTAAAGCGGGGCTGAAGCGCTGCTTTTGATTATAGCTTACGCAAAAAGGAAAATAAAACCGGACGTAAGGCGATTATTTGTATGGCTAGTTGAGCATAAGTTTGTGGGCTTGGTTAACGTGGAGAGAGTCGGCAAACTTATAACAAACTAGGTATGGTTTAACGTCAGCAGTATATTTCGATGCACAATAATTACGGCTTCTGCTAACCATTCATTACCTAGAGCCTGACTCGGAAGAAGAACCAGCAAACCGAATTCTGTTCCGCGAAGCCTCTGTGGCGCCCCTTACGTTCCGCATACCAGAGTTCTTTGATCATACAGTTTGGGGAACTCCTTACAGTGCAAGGTAAAACAAAGTATTACTTTGATGCAGTCGAAATTAGGAAGTTAGAAGCTCTCGCGTCAAGTGCATCATTTATAGGAACGGCTCAGCGCTGTCCTAAGCAAGAATTTATTTCAAAACAAAATTTCATAGTTTGGCGCCCACAAGCTGTACTGGCTCGACTTCGGCTCGGTAACGGCTCGACTTCGCAACTGCTATAGAATTCTAGAACTGTGGCATAGTGCGAATTTCTCGCCGTATTTCAGGTCAGCAAATCGGAGCAAGGCGCCTGATCGTTTAGCAAACCATTGGAAATTGTAAGGAATATGTGTACATAGGGCAGGTAGTGATCGCAGATCCGGATCGCGGGACTGAAATAACTAAAAGAATAAGAATGGGGTGTAGCACACTTTGCAGATGCTCTCTCATCACGAACGACAATTTGCTAATATCCCTCCAGAGAAAAGTATATAACAGCTGTATCTCAATACCTTGAGCTTGGCGCATGATAGCCTTAGATGCTTATACGCCACTAAGCCCAACACAACACAACAGACAAAAAAAGCTTTTATTTACATAATGTAAAAAAGTTCAAAGTTGAGAGCGCAGAAAAACGCGTATTTGTAGAATAGGGAGCACACTGCACACCAGGCTTCTTCCGAGTGTCCCAAGTACGTAGGGACACTAGGGAGCCGGTGTGTAGAAATTCAAAGTGTCTGGGAGCCAGTGTACGATCAATATCTGGGAATCTCCATGGGCGTGCATACTGACAACCTCCTCGTAACCACCAATGTAGCGAGTTGGCGAGCTCACAGGTGAGAAGGATGACGAGCGCACCATGTTTGGCGTTCGATTCATTACCTCCCTCCGGGGTCTCTCTCAGTCGCGGACATTGCAAATGGCATACAGTGCACCCGGTATTGCGCAAGTCTACGACTCTCAATTGTAGTGACTGCGAACAAAGGGTACTGCGCACATGCAAACAAGGGCGAGAAGGGTACACAACAAGCGCACCCTCTGTACCTTGTACCTGTGTACCTTCTCTTCCTTGTTTGTGTGTGCGCAGTACCTTTTGTTGATAATGATTAACCAACTTGCCCAACAACGCACTCTCTTCGTTACTTCCATAGAGGACAGAACGTGGTAGTAAGCAGCCCGTCATCATTACTTCACAAGCATTGCTAGCGCCCTCGCTGCCGATTTCTCGCGGCGTGCTCTCCGGAAAAATGGAATTCATTAATGATAATTGCTATAATTCCTATATTCAGGTTGTTTCACCTAAAACCTTACACAGGTTTGAAAAATACGCTTTTTGAGTTAGAATAGCGCTTTTTCCCCATAGCTTTGTCAACGGCGTCTTACATCAGAATACAGCTTAAATGTGCTAACCAGCAGGCTGGTTAACAAATATTGAATAGTTTATTTTTTAACTATTGCTGTTAGGCTCCTTAACTACAGAGGGGAGTGTAGCCCACCGTAAGTAATATTCATATCAGTTTTTAGAATTTCGAAAACTCGCTTACCCTCCGCGATGGGGTCCAACAAACTTTGGCTATTTCGACGAGTTACGTTCAGCGGAGAGGTTGCTTTGCCTGCAAGCTTCTACAGAGCGCATATATTTTGGCGCAATGTAGTAGAAATTTGTTACTTAAGGTAGACTGCACGCCTCTAAATACCAAAGCAGCCTAACAAATTTAGTTAAAAGGGGACTATTCAAGATTGGTGAACCAGCCTGCTAGTTAGCCTTCAGCAGTATTCTGATGTACTACACTGCTGACTATACCATGGCGAAAAGAGTGCTTACCTAACTCAGAAAAGCTATTTTAACAAAACTGTGTAATATCCTAGGTGAAATCGCCTGTAGATTGTGTAACAAATAGATAACATCATGAGTGTAGTTTTCAAAAATAAAAACACATTGAAATATTGGCATGCAGCGGAGCTTCGAAACGAAAATTTACTTCTGCTCAAAGAACAGAAAATAGCATGCTCTCAGGCTAAGATTAGGCTTCACAGAGTACGTTGTGAAGAAGTATGTTCAAAAGTGGCCTGCACCTGTTTTTTTTTTTTTGTGTGTGTGTAATGGGAGAGGTGAGCACTCCAGCAATTACCTTTAATCATGTCTGTCAGATGCCCAGCACATCAAATCGTCCCGGCGAGTGGCCTCCAACGCTGAGTCATTAAATCGACCTCTTTATATGCTTTCTTGAGTTACGCCCCGAAAACGTAAATGTAATTCCACACTTCGAGCTCTTCCTTCCTTCGTCCTCCGCCAAATGGCATTGCGGCGCGCGAAGCGGCACAGTTTAAACTCCGCCTAATGGCACATGAGAAGAAGGAAGCCACATGAAGGATGTTTTAGAACACCGCCCATCACCGACCTCGTCTCCGAAAAAAACTCGCCCAATAACACACGAGAACAAATTGGTGCGAAAGTTTATGATCGTCGAGGCAATGCGATGGCGTCTGGTATTAGAGCCAAATTGGTTGACGCAGGTCGGACGAAACCCAGTTCGTACAGCGAGCGCCTCTACGAGGAGTGTAGATCGAAGTCAGCCCCAATAAGGCTATCTCCTTTTTACGCCAACAGAACCGAGGCTAATGGCGTAAATTAATTGAGGCGAGAAAAATGAAAAAAAAAAGTGTGCTAGCACAGGCCAAACGCCACTGAGGATACGTCGTAGACAGCGCGTTTTTCCGGCCAGTTAATGCAATATCTGGTCAAGCTCCTGTAAACTGTTCTCTATTACCTGTCTATTTCTTTGTTTCTGTTCCCGAAATCAATACACAAGTGCTAATATGCCAAAAAGCTGAAGAATATATGGTCCTTAAACGGGCTATCGCAGCAGTAATGCTTCTACAAACGAAAAAGTCCCGTTACATTGCTGTGGGACACTTTGCATCCCTTCACTCTATATCTTTTTCTTATTTCGCTCCCACTTTCCTTCTTTCCCTCATGGCACGATGAAGGTCTCCACCTAGAAGTGAGTCATTTACAGTGCCTTTCACTCCCTCAAAAAATAAAAACTAAGAAAAAGCAACCGCTTCCTGGCAGTCGTTATATAACGACAAAGGGAAGAAATCAGTGATACCAATGGTTTAGGTAACGGAGGCCCACACCGATGAGGTTGCTGATGTTGATGACCTCCGGTTCACTTTCTTACACTTATTCTTCATGTTTATGCGGTGAAGACAGCGTTACGTAATTATACGCTTTTGTGCGCAATGTTGATTTCATGCTCTTCATACACTCACAGAAAAAGTTTCAGATTCTGAATGAGATTTTCTTTCACTCTTTAGTCGACTTCAAGCAACGCTTGATTACAAATGATTTAATGGTGGTTGTACTTACGTGAAAAAACAAAATCAATCCTGAAATTTGGCACTATAATGGGATACAACTTTAAAAAACAGCAGTGTCTCACACTGGGTCACGGTGCGCGGCATCCTGTATTACTCCGCTAGCCAGTCACAGCACTAAACGAAATCCGCCCTTTAAAGTTTGACTTTATTAAACGAGCCAGGAATTAAAATTCTAGAGCTTATAACTTTTTTTCTTGTGATTAGTTTCTTGTTTAGGTAACGAGAAAAGATCTAACTGCGGACTACTTTTTTGTCGTGGAAGAGTTGTGTGCGGAGGTCCTGAATGCGGGCGGAGCTCCAATGCAGACTACTTTTTTGTCGTGAAAGAGTTGTGTGCGGAGGTCCTGAATGCGGGCGGAGCTCCAATGCAGACTTCAGTTGTATCAGACTATCGAAGAGACATCCAGTCCGTGTTTCTTCAGCCATTTCTTAGTTAAATATAGCTCAAGTGTGGCTCTATGCTTAATTTTTTGCAACCGCAGAGCACCTCCTGTCGTAGTTTTCCACTGTAGCGTTCCTCGTTCCTCTTGATCGACGTAGAGAGCTCTTGTACAAACTCATAGAAGATGCCCTGAGTGCCTGCCTCGGACGTCACCTCTGTGTGGTGCTTTCCCCCTAGCTGACTTCACCTTTCTGTTATGCTTTCCATGTGCTTACACAAACACGGTCGAAAACTGTGCTAGCGCTTCTACTGACCGGGCAACCTTCATTCCGCTAACGCAGCACTTCAGCGCTATTCGCAACAGCGAATCACTCTTTTCTACATCTACTTACTGCACTCCCTTATGCGATTAATATGCAGCTCCCAATAGAGAGCCGGAAAACATTACGAGGGCCGCTCTTGCGTGTAGTTCTCCCGTAGAACCAGAAGCGCTGCTCGGGCCGGCGCTATAGTGTTGCCATATTCACGCACACAGAGAGCAGTGCGTGGGGACTTGCTCCTCTCCGCTTACGTAATTAGCGAGCCGCTTTCGCCGCTTTGGAAACGAAGAGTGGCAGCCGGAGTGCAGAAAGTCTCCTTTGTTTAGGACCGCTCTGCGCTTATGCGGCAGCATGCTGCTGACAGCCGCTGTCCCCTCTGCTGGTGGCCGCTATAGAGCGCATTAGGCCAGCGGACAAAGGAACTGGGGAAATGTGCCTTCCTGTGCTTACTAATCTGAAGTTTCTGGGGCGGTGGGTCTGTCCATTTAAAAAGACTGCTCGGATGGGGTCGCCGCTATAGAAGTGAGCATCGCTGGTGGTGTTGCTCATCTATGGCTCCGGAATTAGAGGACAGAGCAGCGAAATATACCAGATAATCCACGTAAAATTTTGTGGAATTTTTAAAAGTAGGCTTTTTGAGTTAGAGGAATGCTGTTTTCAGACACAGCATTGTAAGCGGTGCAGCGCATCATCGCGTAGCTAAGACGTGCTAACTGGCAGGCTGTTTAAATAATCCTCGGGTGGATGTCAGTGAGTAATTACTCCCTTATTACAAATCTTCTCCACCCTGGGGGATTCCCCTAAACATTTGACCAACACTGTTCCCACTTCGAGTTATTGATCAATTCGCTCTCTCCCTACCATAAGCTTGCCGTTCCGGTTAGCTCAGTTGGTAGAGCGACTGCTCCGGTGAAGCGGTGGTCCAGGGTTCGAACCCCGGACCAGGACGAATTTTTCTTGAGCTACGAAGTTTCTGAGAAAGCTGTATAGCTTTCCTCTGTAGCTGTATGGCTGCGCTCGGGTGGATGTCAATGAATAATTACTCCCTTATTATTGCTTTTTAAAAAATATTGAATAGTTTACCTTTAACTATTATTGTTAGTCTCATCATTAGAGAGAGGCGAGTTGCCCATCGTGAGTAATATACATATCAGTTTTTAGAACTTAGGAAACGCAGTTTTACCTTCGGCGTTGTGGCCCAAGAAATTTTGGCTACACCGCGCTAAACTACACTCGCTTTCAAAAACATTGCAGTAAAAGTAACTACTCTAGTGCATGCAGCTTTTCGAAACAGTCAAATATGCAAGGCCACAGCGCCGATGCTAAGTGCATTTTCCAAATTCTAAAACATTGATATGTATACTACTTACGGTCCACTCCTGGCCTCTTATTAAATAAGGAGATTAACAGCAATGGTTAAAATCTGAGTATTGAATATTTCTTAATCACCTTACCAGTTAGCCAACCTTAGCTGTGTTCTGATGCGCTGCACCTCTTCCAATGCTATGCCGCAAAAAGCGCTCCTTGAACCCTAGTTTTAAAACATGCAGAACATCTTAGGTAAAACATACGGTAGAACGGAAAAGAGTATGGAGTATGCCTATGTGTCTGTGTCTAAGAGCTTTGAAGGCTTGCAATAACAGAAAATTTGCTTGAGCGGAGATGTGTGATTCGGACAAGAGATAACTGATAATTTGGTAGCGTGACACAGTGGGGTCGGAAAGAACGAACATAGTCGGAGACGAGAGATAGTCAAGTGGCATATAAGGATTTTTGAGGACAGGACTGCGGCGGGTGGTGCTGAACAGGGCTGATTGGAGGATAACGGTTGAGGAATTTGCCCTATAGTGACATAATTCGACGCCCAGTATATTTGGTGGCGCCTAAAAATGCGCTGTGCCCTTCTAACGTCAGGACCTAAAAAGCGTTTTATGATTATCTAACCTCAAGCGACACAGATCCTTCCCAAATGTTCTGCAATAGGGGTGTAACCAAAACCGCCAAAACTGAGCAAAACTTTACTGCGCAAGAAACGAAAAACTCTGCGTTGGTCAGTGGTGCAGATTCGCTTCTCAACAGTATTTGCTCGAGAAAGGGCTGCGGGTATATTCGCAAACAAGTCCTGTTAATGTTGTGGCATACCTTTCATTGGGAACAATATTGCTGTGAAAGCAACACTACGCGAGTCGCCGAGCCATCTCACGGAGCTGAGGCAAGGCCATACTGCGCATGCGTGAGCAGTGACGTCACACGGCGCATAGCTGGCGCGCCGCCGCCATCGCTGCTCAGGTGACTCAGAGGGGCCGCCACCCCTCGCCAGTAGCGCATGCGCAGTAGCGGCGCATAGCTAGCGCACCGGGGCCGCCGCCGCTGCCGCGCGCTCTCCATCGCCTCTCTCTCTCTCTCTCTCCTCGTTGCTTTCGCAATCCTTCAGGTTTGACCAGAGCTAAACCATTGCCAATTCTATTTCACTGTTCACGCTTTGCACATGTCAACTTTCATCTTGAGTACTTCGTCCGGGATACTAGATCTTTTCTTGGGTTCTTGTGGGCATTTTTTTCCTTCACAGAGCGTAGAGCGTTGATGCTGGTAAACTGCATGGAATGGAAGGAGGCGGTTGCTTAGACTGTACCGTCATTCACGTTTCTCTCAATGTTTCTTCTTTTCCAAAGATCTTTGTAAACAAGTGTAAACTTTGTTGCAGTTTCACCCTTAATCCCAGGAAGTGTGAGCAGACGTAGCGGACGCGCACCCCAACTGATTCATAGTAAGGAGAGGCAAGACACTAACACGCTGCGTTTGGCGGGATTGTGAGCAGCTCGCCATCACGTCCTTCTCAAATGAGATATGAGCATTGCTAGGCCTAAACCCCGCCGGCAGTTTTACGCGGGCCCGCGGACACTGTTCTTACACTGGCTTTATAAACATGTGCAATCGCGCCAGGCCATTTCATTTTACCGGACCTCCTTCCATCATTACAATGTCTTCCCCTTGGGAGCCATGCCCCGAGTCCCCGTGACAAAGGGGTGCCATATTTCGGCCAGAACAGCGCGTCCACGATAAACCGGAACCGGCAGTCATAACTTCACGGCTTCCTGCCTTGCAACTCTTTTGCTACATCCCGGCACCACAGGTCTTCATACTGTATACGTTATTCGGTATTATTTTTTTGTTCTTTGCATTTTTTTCCAGCGCTTCTTTCGGGGTTTGGCGGAAGAGCTTACAATATTTCACGCGTGGCGTCGCTTGTGTTCTCGCTTAGTGACCCGAAGAAACCACGACGTCGGGGTGTTATGATGCGTACGAAGTTATTGCGAAAGTTCACGGCTATCTGCCTGCAGCAATTTTGCTGTCGCAAGGCGCTGCATTGTTTGAAAGGGTTTACTTGCTAGATGTGCCGTGCGTTGATGCTGGTAAACTGCATGGAATGGCAGTAGCCCGTGAATAGCTTATAGAGATACCTGGCGCGCTTACACTTGGTTTTATCCGCTCTTAAAGCTGCATGTGTGCACCCGTTATAAAAATGGTCTATAGACAATCTATAGAGTACTTATGGACTCTATTGCCTTCCTGTAGATATTTTGTCTATTCATAGTCTATAGGCTGTCCTTAGACAAAAGTCTACTAAAAGTGTACGTCCATAAATCTATAGATTTTCTATAGGTTCTATATAGCATTTGTATTGCCAATACACTGTACTCTAGGACTTATCTATAGTGAGTCTATAAACTCTAAAGACAGAATTCTATGAACAGTCTATAGACTGTCAAAAAAATTTTGTAAGGGTGGTACCTACATAGAGAAAGATATGTTTGGTCTGCGCAACAGAAACGAGAGGAAAAAATTAAAAGACTGAGAGAAGAAGAAATGGAGGAAGAGTGACGAGGTTAGCAAGGAAATTGCTCCTATTGGCTACCGGGAACACCGCTGGAATGGAAGATGGTTTAAAAATGGAGAGATGACATCAATGTAAACCACAACGCGAGAAGCGCGCAGCGGTTTGACTTCTTTCGTGGTCTCCTGAAACAGTTTCCTGTTAAGTGGCTCGCAAAGTTAATTTAAATTTTAAATGCCAGTATTCTAACGTCCTGACGATGCAATCTGCAAGAAGGAGCAGTAGAAATACCAGGGAGACATAATGGTGTGTGACGAGTGGTTTAGCTGAAGGCTTCGGTTTATACACTTTTTTCATGGACTATACGCATTTAACCGACCCCGCATAACATGCAAAGTGTTCGTGAAGTTGATTTGTTCATCTGGGTGTATATAATGTCTCAGCCTGTATGCTCGCAAAAGATGCATCTTTGCTTCTGGAAGCAACAGTGCTGCGTTTAAATGTTGCGGCTTTTAAGGAACACCTCTCAAACAGCGCAAAAGAGGTTCGTGCTCTTTTTTTTTCTTTTAGCTTCACCTTGGTACTGCTACCCTGTGTGAAACAAGCCGGATGTTGGGGGCGGGGGGTGGGGGGAGGGGGGGGGGGACACTTCAGCTGTTTTGGCAGAGTGAAGTTTCGAATCCGGTTGTAGAGCTATAGTTTGACAAGTTCACTGCCTTGCAACGCTGGGTGCACCGTTGTCAAAGTTTTGGGGCAATGCGCTGGAAATTGTGTGTGAAAATACCGCTGTAAGGTATATTTCTCTACGCACACACGCATGCACATCTTCTTTTCGGCTTATTACATATGCACATTTCCCTCTCCCCACCTGCCACCTGCCAGTCTTATCTTCTTGATGCGAGTGGTAGAAACACTGTAAAAGAAAAACTTTGCTAGACATCAGAAGAATGAACCATTGCATTCAATAGTTATGTAACAGCACCTTATAATTTCGCAACATTCAAATTTTTTTCTCGAGAATGTTGGGCATGGCGTAACTCAGGTCTCGTTAGGTTCAGCGCGTTAATGAGCACAGTGTCGAGACGTGGATGTTTTCTTCAGTTTCGATGAAATGGCTGTATAAAGGAAAATCCTGTGCACTGCCCTCTGGCGACGTACCGCTCGACATTGTCGAGTGGTACATTTTTCTGAGTGTTACATTGTAGTCGATTGGCACAGTTTCTGGTCTAATACCGGATACCGAGCGATCAATCGGGGCTCGCATATTCAAAGTATCCATGGATATTGTTTTTTTGTTCTACGTATGTTAACAGGTACGTCAGCCAGATGTCAATGAACTTGCTTTTGTCTTTCTTGATGATAGCTATGATCGGAAGTAATGCTGGTCTTACTGCCTGCAATGCGCGGCAGTTCTAATTCGACTTCTTTTTGTACGAACAAATCCTGAACATAGAACTGATTTAAACCTGTTTTTTAAGCACGCACCCAACGTTTCGATTCATGTCGGTTTTCTGTTTTTCGTATTATCGTTAATGTATTAATTGTAATTTCTTATGATAGTGATAGTTTTAAAAAAAAAACATGAGGACAGACGGAGTAATGGAAATAGGGTGCGACGGCGGCGGTACTTTTTTACAGTATCCTACTCCTTGTGCACTTGTGACCTCCAAGTTGTCTTCTGCTTCTCTTCGGCTTACACTGATGCTCCAGCGCAACAAAAGCAATAGCGAACCCTTGTTCTTCCTACCAGCGATTTCTATCTGTCCCGATTTCTGTAGTGGGCCACTTTCAGTTCCCGCTCCTCCACTTCGCTGCCCAGAAGAGTTCCCGGGAATCATTATTCTCCGACTGCCTTCTTCTCTCTTCCTACGCAAAGAAAGTGATTCGCTTCGGGGCAACAACGTCAGCTTTTTTTTTACTCTTCCGTTCGGAAGCTCACCCCGTTGCCTCCTCTTAATTTCCTCCAATTCTTCTTCCCGACCCTATTACACTACTTTCCCGTAGTATTCTAATCCGAATGGCTGGCTTTCTAAGTTCCCCGTCGAGGTTCTTCCTACGTCACCCACTCTCCGACGAAAGGCATAGCAGTACATAGGCACAAGTTTTTATTGTTGTTGTTAAGTTTGGCACTTAGTGTCGTTCTTCTGACCGACTTTTCAAGCGTGAAACGAGAGCCATTCATTCTTCCTGTGGATGCGCTTGAGCAGAGCGACCAGCTTTCGCCGTGGTAGGATCAGAGGAAAGCATGGAAGTCGACATCCCTTAGAAACCAATGAGCAAAGCTTCGCAAAAGGACTAAAAGGAGAATCTGAGCTAAGCTCGATAGTGCCGCGAGCGGCCGCCATATTTTTAAGACGGAATTTGGAAATCCGGGCGCCTCCTACAGCCTCGTTGTGGAAGCTTGATTGTTAAGGAGCCAGATATGAATTTCCGCAGAAGCTGCCGACAGCACCTGGCATCTTTCCAGCAATGCAAAGAGCGGAGGTGTGTCGTATTAAGCCTTCCCTTGCGCCCTCCTTCTTTAGTCACTAAAAGCGCATTCAAGTGGTCACGCATAGTTTTGACGATCATGGCGGGTTCTTTTGTCAAACTATGGTGCTTTCATATCTGCGCCTTAAAAAAGATGCGTAGACGAGAGATGGCTATGGATGAGAAGATAAGCAGTAAAGAAAAGGAGTGATGCACGTCATTATGGCCTTAGGCAGTTTGTAAAAATGAATGGCAGCTCATATTTTCAGCTTATAATTAACGCTACCCATTTTTTCGTGGTTTTTCCGCTTTCATTATCTTATGCTGTGAGCACTCAACGAGAGGTAATCAAAATTAGACGGTTCCGCTTGCGTGGTAGCGAGAAAGGAGTTAATAAATACATAAGTAGAGCACAAAAATTATTTTTAAAAAGCGTTGCTTTATTCCACAACGAATTTGTTGCAATAAATTTCGACGTTACTTGTGAATAAATGCGTGCAGTGAAATATATGGTACGAAACTAACGAATCTTAGTACAGTATTGCCTGTGCTGAGACAGTGCCTCAGCGCAATCTAGGAAACATTAAGAACGCTGCTGTTAAGTAGAACGTGTTGTCGGGCTAGTTGGTTCAATACTTCAGACATGGCAGTTGCGCGAAACACACACACACAAGACAGGCTACAGGACGAGCGCAAACTTACAACTGCAAGGCGTGAGCTTTATCATATGCCTCCAGTTCTCCTGTTCTCGGCTGTCATGAAGTCTGTGGCCTCCTAACGCAGGACTATCAATATTTGACATACTGAGAGACAAATTCATCGCCTGTAGAATGACGACGGCGAAGTGAGATAGCTGCTTGGACTGGCTGGTAATTGCTACCTGTTCGTACGAGCGCACTGTTCACAATTTCTGTTTAGCGCTGCTTTATCTGTAGGTTATGCCACTCGCAATGAACCACTTTAATTTTTTCAGCTTAACCTCTAACGGTTAATGGGTTTGCGAACGACAGGCTCCTGCTCAAACGATTATGAAGAGCGAATTAATTGGAGCGATTATAATTGGACTTAAAAACGAATCTACCACCAAAGCTGCTGCGGATAGACGAAAAGGTACAGTTTTTTTGCATTGCAGAGAGAAGCAAAGTACCATCTAAAGGGCACTGATAAGTCGCTTAGCTGTGCATGTGTTAACGCTCCTTTTGTTAATACGACGGGCAGAGAATGGTTGCTTTAGGCAGGATAGCGAGTGCAGTGTCGATTCCCCTCCTCGCTTACCCCTTACCCCCTCTCCCGCAATCCACTCGGTGCACTGACATACATATGGCACACGCGACCTTATCTCTTCACCATCCCTCTAGCTTCGCCATCGCGCTCTGCCAGTTATGTGGACTACGACGACGACAACGGCGGGATTGCTCCGAACCGGCCGCATACAGCTCTCGCTGTCAAATTTGTTTGCTCGTTACCTTTGGTGTGGTCTCAGCTGTGGAGTGCTCTCTATCAATGCACGCAAGGACCAGGCACGAAGGCTAGGGAGTCAGAGAGTGAGAAAGGGTTTTATCCTTATAAAAATGATCTATAGACTTGTTATCTGCTCGACTGCGTTCCCGTAAATATTTCCTTTTGTTTATTCATAGACTGTCCATAGAGTAAAGTCTACTCAAAGTGTATGGCCATAAATCTATAGATTTTGTATAGACTGCCTATAGAATTTGTATTACCTATATAATATAGAATTTGTCTATAGAAAATGTATAGACTTCAAAGGCAAAAGCCTATAGACAGTGTACTGACTGTCTACAAAAAAATTTTTGTAAGGCTAGGTAAGGTCGCGATTTGCCGAACCGGGTTGATGATTTGTCAAGCACAGAAATCGACGACACGATGAACTTGAAAGCACTTGCGTGGAATCAGGAAGTCTCCCTTTACAGTTTTTCGTGTTTTTGTATTTGATCAGTAGCAGGCCCAAAAACAAATCGGCAATCAGCATTCTGATCATGGCTCGAGGCTACACAGAAAAGTACAACACTGTAGAGGCACCGACGATGCGCAAAAACGCATGCTTGGCAACGAGGTTTCCCGATAAGTCGCGTAATTGGTTTCGGCCCACCTTCTGGCGTGTACGGCTCGCTTTCTACAAGCACAGGAAATTGCGATCAGGCGTGTCGAAACGGCAACGCCGGAATGTTTGCCTCATCCACAGAATCGCGCAACTTACAGGGTCAGGTAATCAGGATATCGACGCGCGTTGCAAGTTTGGAGCCGTGGGCGAGATTCGCTTTGATGTTATTAGGGACGATGTCGCCTGTCACCCTGACGACCGAGAAGGAAATAAAAAGGACTACATTCCCGAACTGTTGGGAATGAGCCAAGCTCTCGTCACGTCGACCGTAACTACCGCAATGGCGTAGTCTGGGCATAATTTACCCGACACCATCAAAAACTCTTTGAGCGGAGCTTTGGAATCCGTTATTAGGCATATGTGAGTCAAATGATGTGACACCTAATATGCCTCGCTAAGCGCAGCTTGGGGGATGCAGTTACGAGACGCAGAGTAATGGAATTGCGTTTTACCATAGATTATGTAGGCCAAGGTTAATGAAATTACATCTGCCAGTAATATGCCTTTGCTACGACATTGCACAAAATATTAAACACTTCAGGAATACTGAAAGCGAAAAAAAAAATCCTAGGCTTAGTTTATTTAGTTATTAAAGTATCCGAAAGCATTGTTCTGAAATGGTATTTTTATCATTTTGAGCACCTGTTTTTCATTCATATGCTTTGTTAGCGAACGAAGAGTTTTCATAGTTTTTTGCATTGCAAGGTTGTACCTTTTCCATAATCTTTACGGCAAATGAGAGGTACTTCGAATCAAATTTTGACCGAGCGCGTTTCGGACGGTATTTGGTTTTTTTGTCTCTGGGCAGTTATTATCGGCTAGCCCGTTTGTAAGCTCATATGCTCTACGATAAAACCACATTGTTACAATAATATCTGCTGCAAAAATATTCAGGGAATGGTGAAACTAGTTACGTCCCCGAGACTGGCTATGTTTCTTATCATAAGCGGCGCACCGAACTACCGAACTAGAAAAATGCAATAAATATTTCTTCCTCGTAAAAACGCGACCCCTTGCACTGGCGCAGATGAATGATTCGCTTATTATCACGCACTTTTTTTTTCCTGATGATGAAGTTATACCAGACTTTCATCACCGTGATCTCATGATTGTCGTCTTTGCGCTCTTTTTGCTTTCGTGGTTTGCAAACTAGCAATGATTTTACATCCGAAGCATTGCAGCCTTCGTTGCAACCTTATGACAAAAAAAAAACAAAAGGACGCAAACAGAACAGAGACCAGCGTAATGGAAAGGATCGGTTCGTGAAGCAAGCACTAGTGGCTTATTAATGCCTCATAAATCCCGGCAAGGAATTAATTAGAAGGCAGGCGGCTAGCCAGGCGAGCCAAAGTGCTCGTTTCGTGGAACCACGACCAAACTAATTTCCTCCGAATCAACTTACCATATCTACGACTTTCAGTGCCCTCTCCAACAGCTTGTCTCGGTGCGCCCTCTATCGTAAATATCCTCGAGCGGACCCTAACGGCCAATCTGTTGGGGCCAATGAATACCAGCGCTATGGGGCTCTCAGTGCGATTGTTCTGGAGCAGCGAAACATGGACTCCGAGACGGGTGCAGCGCATAATATCAAACCCAATTACGGCGCGTGCAAGATCACGTACCACGGAAACACCGTCGAGCATACTGCCCGAGCATTCGTATAAGAGATAACTCGCCAAATTATCTCAAATGAATGTAGCTGTATAGATTAGAATAGTTACTCTGTACAGATATTATCATCTGCCGTGCACGATTCCCTAAATTAGGCAATTACAGGCTCAACAGCCTTACTCGTTCGTTGCACGAGGAGGTTAAATCAGTATAGGCTGCACGAATTGGGGAATAGGTACACACAAATGATCGTTTTCGTTATCCTGAATTGTAGCGTTGCGATGTGGCTCTTCGCATACCTGCAACTGTTAATCTATTGCTGCATTTTCAGCTTGTAGTGGTCACGTGGCACGGTAATGTGGTAGTCATGAAATATAGCAAGCTGAACCCACTTGGCCGGTGGAAAGAGGTCCGGGCAGCCATTGAGCTTTACATTTCACAGGCACAAAAATAGTCCGCAGCTTACGCAAAGTAGCAGGCAGTGAGTACTGCGCTTTCTTGTAATTCTTGCTTTACTCACCAAGTGTTTTGATTCAAACACTAATTCGGTACTGAGATGCCGGATACCACTTCAGAAGGGATATCTTCAGAGCAGTACACGCCCACGCGCCACAAGAAAAGAAAGCCTCAGCCTAAAGGGATGTATATATCGGACACAGTGCGGAAACAATAACGCGCAGGGGGCAGCTGATGAAAATACCTGGCAGCAAGACATAGTAAAATGTATGCAAGACAACCTGCATTTGTTTTCTATTGATTATCCTTTTACAGTGAAGAATACGGGAGAAGTCATTGGGTTTTAGAATGGGAATAGAAACAATGCCTTTCGCGGATTTTCTATAGATGTTAACGACTTATTTTATTCTATTCTAAAAGATGACCTCCTATAATGCCTTCGCGACGCTATCGACAAACTCGGAGTCATATCCTTCCCTAATGAGTGTGGCGTTTCGATTGATGGCTTCTTGGAATTCCTCTCGGTCTGAACGGTTGCAGAATGGAGTTCTTCACGCTTCAACCAAAAGCAATGAAATTGCACCATGCCTTGCCCCGTGCTCAGCGATCTTTTTCTTGCTGTACATTACAGATCTCTGCAACCGCTTTGAACACTCAGGCGTTATGGAATATTTATTAGTCCTTTTAGACTGCGACAAAGAAGCCTTTTTCAGGGAGTACCTCAAATTTTGAGTTTTTTTTTTTAAGTACCCTAGCTCCATTCGATTTAACATTCGAAATGCTGGACAATGATTCCATGCGCTTCCTGGAGCTATGAATCTTCTTTACGCCCAATCACGTGTGCTGGGCTTTTGAACCGAGGGGCAACAAGCCCATCCTGCCTTATGACTCCACTCACTCGAAGCTGGTCAAAAGAAGCGCCATCCAGTTTACCTTTATTAATGCCTAGAACAAGTCACGCGAGCACGAGAGGCAGGAAAGATTCTCGTACCAGGTATGCAGGCTCACGCAATCAAGGTACCCGTCACAACTCGTCTCCAGTGTTGCAGAAAAAGCGCTAAAAATTACCATGCGCGAAAAAAGGGAACCGCCGGCTGAAGGGTGCAAGTAATGCGAAAAGGTTGCTGTTTATTTATTTATTTATTTATTTCAGTACCCTCAGGGCCAGAGGGCATTACAGAGGGGAGTGGGTTACACACGAAAGTGAAACAAAAAAATACAGCTGTAAATACCCTTAAAATTTAGACATAAATGAAGCTCACAGAAAAAACGACCAAACAGGTTACGTCAAAACATTTAAAAAATTTAACAGAGCATATCGCAAAATTAAAACAACAACAAAAAGCACCAGCATACAAGAAATACAAAAACGACAACAGAAATCACGTTCAAAAGGCAGTAACATGCGCGCATATAAAACAAGTGGAACAATCCTACATGCACTAAATTTCACGCAACCTTAAGAAAATTGGAGAGAAAGCCGGAGTAGACGTAGTCTTTTCTGCCCCCAAGCGCCTATCGCAGCTTTGTCGGATTGTTAATGAAAAAGAAAAAAAGAAACAGAGGCTGCACCACTAGGAACAGAAAACCATTAGTGGCATGCGCGGAAGGCGTTGTTTCCTCAGTCCCTTTGTCTTGCCGCAAGGTACGTCGGAGAAACAGGCCGATGCATCAATGAAAGGCTAAGGAAGCATAAGAATGGCTTATCAGGTGCAGGGCTGGTCAGAAGTTCCCAGGCCGTACGTTCGACTTTTCGGGACTATAGCCGAGCGATGCCACTGCACGTTAAAGATCCCCAGGTGGTCGAAATTATCCCGCAGTGGAGGGCTCCGGAATAATTTCGACCACCTGGGTATCTTTAACGTGCACTGGCATTGCAAAGCACAAAAGTACCTTTTGCGCCCGCCTCCATCGAAACGCGCCTGCCATAGCCGGGTTTTAATCCGGGCAAAGAGTGACACATGCAGCTTTAATTGCCACAGGTGTCTGGAATTAGGGAAGATGGGTCCTCAGTGGCCCCCAAGTGGGGGACACGTCCTGGGCCCACGAAACTCCGGCGCGGTAGTCGAGAGCGCTGTCCACTGAGCATCGCACAGCACATGGGCACCTTTTGCGCTCCGCCTCTGGCCGCGTTTCGATGGAGGCGGAACGCAAAAGGCGCCCGTGTGCTGTGCGATGTCAGTGCACGTTAAAGATCCCCAGGTGGTCGAAATTATACCGGAGACCTCCAACCTCCCCTACGGAACCTTTTCTCTCTGAAGGGTATATGCTTGGGCTTGTTGGTTCATATTTGAAAGGTAAAAAACGTAGCGCAAAGAGACGAGGACACAGAAAGACTGACAACACACGGCAAGAGAGAGAGAGAGAAAACTTTATTTACAGAGGAATTCGGGGCACGCCCCAGGGTCCCCGCACGACCCCACTGCACTCAAGTGTTTATGTTCCGAAGGTCCATAACGCTGGCAGCACGGCCGGTGGCGATGGTCTGCACGGCCGGGTCCTCCGAGCGCAGCAGGGTCCTCCGAGCGCAGCAGGGTCTCCCAGTCCTCCCAGGTCTTGAGGTTCTCTAGGTCCCGCTGGGGAGGGTCCGCGGGGCAGAGGGAAATGATGTGGAGGGAAGACGCGAAGGGTTGTGGGCATAGAGTGCATGCCGGAGTGGGGAAGGAGGGATGATAATGGGCTAGGGTAAGGGGTGAAGGGAGTGTGTGTGTCTGTAGTCTGCGCCAGAGTGTTGCATGTTTGTTATCTAGGGAGGGGTGGGGGGGGGGGGGGGGGGTAGATCTGGCGTAAGGCTCTGTGCGCCTGGGTCAGCTCACTGAATGAGTGCATGCGCTCCTTCGTGAATCCCCGATCAGAGGCCACCTGAGCCCGGTTTAAAGAACCTCGGGCTAAAAGGTTGGCGGCCTCGTTTCCGGGATTCCCGGAGTGCGCGGGCACCCATATCAGCTCCACTTGGCGGGGCGGGGGGGCATCGGGCGAGTCCAGTATGCCAAAAGCAGGGACATGGACTCGGCCTCGAGCAAAATTTAGAATCGCAGTTTTAGAGTCGCTTAAAATGTACCGGGCTTCCGTGCGGGTTATAGCAAGGGCAATGGCGGCTTCCTCTGGAGCCTCTGGGGACGTGTCTGGAGGGAGAGGT
This sequence comes from Amblyomma mixtum, assembly GCF_055824585.1. NCBI lineage: Eukaryota > Metazoa > Arthropoda > Arachnida > Ixodida > Ixodidae > Amblyomma > Amblyomma mixtum. The sequence continues at coordinate 32,798,013 of NC_143012.1, read as the reverse complement.
AGTGTGAGGAGGGCGGATAAAGAGGAGTCCACCACAGCTGCTGTCGCTTCATCACCCGTGCAGGCAGCGTCCACCCATACGGCGTCCGGCTGGGGGCCGTACGCTCAATGGAGTGCCTTCGCACGGGCTCTGCGGCGCTGCTCATGGTGGGACGGGTGCCTATTCCTCGGGAGCGGCCTGATGAGGAGCTCTCGGTGAAGGGTTCGTGGGATGGCGAGGAGGGTTGGGTCGTTGGCCGGTATTTTGATTCCGAGGGTGTCCAGGATATACCGACCTGTGGAGGTTTCTGGGAGCCTGATGTATTGGGCCTGTCGGTGGGCCTCCACCAGTTCCCCGATCGTATTGTGGAGGCCCAGGCATAGTAATCTGTCTGTGGGTGTGTTGAGGGGAAGGTGAAGTGCTACCTTGAATGTCTTGCGAATCAAAGCATCCAAAGCGTTTATGTCATATTTGGATAGGTGTAAGTATGGGGTAGTGTACAGCACACGGCTGAGGACAAAGGCATGAATGAGGCGACATAGGTCGCGCTCCTTTATTGCTCTATGACGTCCCGAAACCCTGCGGATGAGGTGCGATATCGCGCCTACAACCTGCTTGAGTTTCTTTAGGGTGGTGGTGTTTTTGCCATCGTTCTGGATGTGCAGGCCCAATTACCGGAGGGTTCCAACCTCAGGTACCGGGTCACCATTCAGTTCAATGGCAATGGGGGAGCGGGGGCAGCGGTGGTTCTTAGGCCGGATGAGGAAGAGTTCGGACTTCTCTGGGGAGCAAGACAGTCCGATGGTCCGTGCGTAATTTTGGGTGAGGGTGGCTGCTTCCTGTAAGGTGTTCTCTATGTCTCCGTCACTGCCTTGAGTGGTCCACAGGGTGATATCGTCGGCATAAAGAGTGTGCTTCAGGTGGGGAATAGTGGCCAATTTTCGGGTGAGGGGGATGAGGGTAATGTTAAAGAGAAAGGGGGAAAGGACGGACCCTTGAGGGGTGCCGATACTCTGAAAAGTGTAGGAGGGGGAAGACAGAGGGCCGAAGTGTATCTCAGCTGTGCGGTCAGTGAGGAATGCTTGAATGTAGGCATACGTGCGCGCACCCACATTCAAGGGGGATAGAGCAGTCATGATCGCCTGATGTTCAATGCGATCAAAAGCTTTGGAAAGATCCAAAGCTAAGACTGCCTTGGTGTGACCTGGAAGAAGCGGATCAAAAAGGTCGTGTGTGAGTTGCAGCATGGCGTCCTGTGCGGATAGATGGGGGCGGAATCCCACCATGCTATGTGGGTATAGATTGTTGTCCGCCATGTGACTTGTGAGTCTCGCTAGCACAACATGCTCTAGGAGCTTCCCAAGGCATGAGGTTAGCGAAATAGGGCGAATGTTTTGAAGTGTAAGTGGTTTGTTGGGTTTAGGTATGAATATTACCTTCGCGTGGCGCCAGGACTGCGGGAGGTTACCCTCCCTCCAGCACTGGTTGAAGTATTTCGTAATGTGGGTGATCGATTGGTCATCCAGATTACGGAGCATGGAGTTTGTGATTTGGTCTGCACCAGGTGCGGAGTTGGCGCGGAGAGTCAGGAGGGCCGCTCTGACTTCCGTCTCCGTGATGTCGGTGTCGAGAGTTGGGTTTGCTTGTCCTGTGTAGTGCGGTGTCCTGTGTAGTCACTCAAGCATGACGTTCACCACAACACGCGACACATTGAAACTACAACCGAAACACCTACCCTTGACACACGCCTAGCCCACCTCTGGGAGGCTTATCACAGCTTCCTAGAACGCTGGAAAGGCAACAAACACAACAGAACGCTTAAGAAGCGGCTGGCCGCGCTGCAGACACAAATCCAACAGCACTCTGAGGAGCTCTGCCGATCCAACTGGGGACAGATATGTGACGGCATCGCCGGAAACCTGTCCAGCAAACGCGCATGGCAACTCCTCCGACACCTCATTGACCCCACGCGCACCAAATCAGCAACACAGCAGCACGTGACACGCCTCACACATGAACACATTGACGATCCCGACACCCTTCTAGACACACTTCAAACCATGTACACATCTCCAGGCGGCCCCATACCTCTACCGCACTACACACACACACACGGCAACAACACAGGACATTCTCGTTATAGCGCCGTGTGTTGTCAGTCTTTCTGTGTGCTCGTCTCTTTGCATTACGTTTTTTACCTTTTTTCTCTCTTTCTTCTTTTACTTCCACCTTCCTCCCTTCCCTTAGTGCGCGGTTCAGGTGTCCACCGAGATATGTGAAAGAGATACTACATTTCCTTTCCTCAAAAACTAATTTATCTGAGCCACCACGGCGGGTGTAAAATTGGTTTTGAAGAAAGGAGCAGAGACTTTCTCACTTCTTGGCGGGCACTTCAATCGCGCTGAGTGGGAAGGAAGGTGGGAGGAGTGAAAGAAGCTATAGAAAAAAAGGTGCCCGCGAAGGAAGAGTACAACGGCAAATAACAAAACGAGCTGCTGAGGGAGTCAGTTTTCTGTTTTGCTCTTTCAACGTGTTTATTATACTAACCATTTCGAGTAATGATTTGAGGGAAGCTTTATAAATGGCTGGGAGAAGACTTCCTCCTTGTATGGTTAAGTAGATTTGCTAGATATGCTAGCCAAGGCATCGCATTTTTTACCACTGGACATGAAAGCGTGCCGTAGCCCACATTAACGAAAGACGGCTGCGAGAACTCTTCATCGATTCTTTAAGGTACATTGTTCCCTCCGCGTCACAAGGCGGGTGCAGACTCCCGTTTTATTTTCTTTTTTTAACGTGAAAGCCTTTATTGCCTCATGCTGTCGGCAGCCGTGTTGACAGATGTGTCCGCGTTTTGACGGGTGTCTACCAAGATATGCGAGACAATTACTGCGCCATTTCCTTTCCTCAAAAAGCGTGCCGTTCAAAGCGCAAGGCATCGCGCCAAACGGATGGTGGCGTTCCGTGGACTCCCTGGTAGCGCTGCAACACGCTGTCGCGTCCCACTCCTAAAGGCGAAGCTTCAGCGCCATTAATTAGCAGTCAATTAGTACTTATTAGTAATTAGGCGTTAATTAGTAATCAGTAATTACTTCGCCATCAATTATGTTTGACGTCATCCAGTGGTGACGTCATCAGTGTCACATAGGCAAAGTGGTGCGGAAAACGCTTTCGCCTCTACGCACTTTAGACAGTCAAAGTGCACCCTGAATTTTTTTCTCATTGACATCGCACAGTACACGGGCTTCAAGAATTTAAAATTGGTTTAAATTCTTGAGGCCCGTGTACTGTGCGATGTCAGTGCACGTTAAAGAACCTCAGGTGGTCGAAATTTCCGGAGCCCTTCACTACGGCGTGTCTCATAGCCTGAGTTGCTTTAGGACGTTAAACTCCATAAACCAAACCAAACCAATATTAAGTAACATTGGAGGAGCGGGGGGGGGGGGGGGGGGCGATTCGGTTTCCAGTCTTCGGGCTGTTGCCGTTCCAGTGAACGCGGTTGTTGCGACGCGCATCTTCACTCTTTCTTTTACTCTGTCCTCTTATCTTTCAATTCTCTTCTATCTGCACGTGGCAGCGGTGGTGGCTCGGCTTGAGCCAGTTGGCAGGCCCGTGCACTTTTCCTTGTCATCCTTCTCTCAGTCGCAACCAACCAACCATTAAGTAACATAAGAAATACAGACGTCCAGACTCTTCAAAGTGTGCAAGCGCAAGCTGTCTCTATCTGCCTTGGACTGCTTAAATGTGTCTAGGTAGCAGCAATTGCTGTCGTTCAGTAACGTCCAATAACAGCATACATTCCGATTGAGACAACGACAGCATATATATTCGTCACCTTACAGGGGTCCCCTGTCATCATCTCGCAAGTCCTCATAAGCCACATACTGCCTTAGTTAAGGTTATAGGTGCTGGTCGCGCCTGTCTTCCATAGCAATTCACTCGTGCCTCAAGACCGTGCTCGCCCACATGGCAACCAAAGTAAACCTCGGATGCACCTTTATCTTCCTGGAACTATGAAAATAGGTGATGTACCATTATCTCCTCTTAAACAGATCACGTTGGAACAACTGCATTCCAACCAGTCGCCGATTCTATGTGTACACAGATGGCTCAGTCAACTCAACCAGTTCCGCGTGATCGGTGGTGATCCCAGCGCGGTCCATCTTGATGAAGGTGAAGACGACCTACCACACTTTCTGAAATAGTGCGGAGCAAGCTGCCCTTCTGGCTGCAGTTGAGTTCATCAGCCAAGAACTTCCAGATTAATGGTCAGTTTTCACTGATTCCAAAGCATCCCTTCAAGGCCGGCAAGCTGCTCTACGCCGCTGGTCGCATGGACACCTGGTTGCAGAGATTCGCGAGGTGTACCACTGCGCGCCATATCGGAAGGTCATGGTATCATTTTTAAATGGCTTCCAGGACACTGTGGTGTCAAAGGCAACAACCACGCGGACGAGGCTACCAGATCTGCCCACAACGACGGACTTCAAGACTGTAATCCTATGTCAAGAGTTGACGCAGCGTGTGAGCTACGCAGGTGGACGCTGCAGCTCACACATTCTGCGTGGAACGCTGGCTAGTTTGTCAACCGCCGTCTCAGGGCATTTAACCCATCGTCTTCCCCATAATATTCCGCATCGCGAAACAACATTGCTTTGCCGTCCATGGCTAGGTGTTGCATTTGCAATGCAATACACTTTCCGGATTGGGATGGCCGACAGCCCTGCTGGTGAAAGATGTGGCTGCGAGGAGACAGTTGTACATCTGCTGTGTGAGTGTCCTGCATTGGCGACCGAAAAACATACGCAGCGTTGTGGTCTGGACCGCCGATCGATCCTCGCCTATTAACAGAGGTCAAGGTCCTGAGTCCGTGGTCACAGCAATCGACTGCCCTCAAGGCCCACAAGGCACAGTTTTGCTTCCTTAGAGCGACTGGCTTGAGGGACCTATTGCGACAGTGTCCCTCGCTCCTACTTTCTCTTCATTTTCAATCCCGTCATCCCTCTTCCCCAATGCAGGGTAGCCAACTAGAACACCCTTCTGGTCAACATCCCTGCCTTCCCTCTTTCTCTTTATCTCCCTCTCTCACTCAATTGCACTTTGAGGTATTTGGCAACATTGTCCACCTGGAAAACCCCATTCTTTCCCACATTATTTCGTTCTTAGCAATTCTAAACAGCTACCCAATTTTTTCTCCTTTCCTGTCACGTTTTTCCAGTGCCACTACTTGGACGCATTAATCTGTTTGTTTCACAAATTATCTGCATGCGCCAATCATGTTCCGACCCTGAGCATAGGTAATCTAACACGTCACCCGCAAGCAACGAATTGTTTTTTTTGGGGAGCTTCCTAAATGCCGGCAGTTTTTTTTTTTCTTTTAAGTATGAAGGTGCTTTTAGAGCTCATTACCAATTTCATGCGAACATCTTTAGGCATCGGCAAACAAAGTTGCTCTGTGTACGCCTGCGGTGGTTTGAATCCCGCTGGGGGCTGAAGATTTGATCGCAATAACGTTAGAGGTGCAGTCCGAGGAAAACTCCGGTGGTGTAACAAATTTCCCATTGTTCGACAGGCTCGTGAAGTCGCAACCACTTCACGCGGGTGACTCACACCACCCGTATCGTTCACACAGGTCTGCAGTGATGACTTCGCTACATAATTTCTCATTGGTGTACTGGATCGTGATGTCCTCCCGTTACTGTAGCGTAGTGCTGCTGGAGAACTCATAAACCATCGAATGATTCAGTCGCATCTGAAGGCTGCGACCAGCCGCCATCCGGAAATCTCAGAGACTTGACCACTCGACAGGATGGGAATTGTGTTTAAGTCCTCTGATTTAGATTTTTCTGATTGAGTGTGTCGATTGCAAGTCTTTCGCCTCAATACCGGACAGCCGCCGCGGTGGCTCAGTGGTTATGGCGTGATGTGCTGGCGCCCACATTTCGCTGGCTGGCCTCTCTGGAAACCAGCGCTGCGCGCTCGCCGTCGCGCAGAGCAAGCCTAGACTCTCTCGGACATGTCGCGGCTTGCAGCGTGAATCATCCCGCCTCGGCGGCGCCCGACGCGGACCCTTCCTCCTCCCCCTCCTCTCCGTCGGTTCGAACACCTGCGACGCTTCGCCGGCCGGCCGTTCCTGTCGGCAAGCCTTCAACTGCGTGGCGCCTCTCGACCATTCGTCTAATTTGAACGGTGGCCAGTGCCGTGACCTGATTGGAGGATTTGAACTGCTGGCTGCCGCAACGGACACCGGCGGCTATAAAAACGGAGCCGCGCGGAACCCGCGCAGGAGACGGGCAGCAGAAGAGCCATCACGCCGGAACTACGCTCGCCGCCGGAGCCGCCCTTCTTCTTTGTGCTAGCCCGTGGTGCTGTTGGCCCTTGTATCATGTAAAAGCCCTTGTACATACTGTACATAAAAGGCCTTTGACTCACCGTCGCCTCGACCGTTTCTCGGCTCGGAGGCCCAGTCCCAACAGGCGCCAGGTTGCTGACCCGAAAGACGCGGGTTTGATCCCGGTCGCGGTGGTCGAATTTCGATGGAGGTGAAATTCTAGAGGCCCGTGTACAGTGCAATGTCAGTGCACGTTAAGGAAACCCAGGTGGTCGAAATTTCCGGAGCCCTTCACTACGGCGTCTCTCATAACCTGAGTTGCTTGGGACGTTAAGTCCCAATAAAACAAACCAAACCAATCAATTCCGGTCAAGCTGTTTATTCCTCAACAACTTGCCTGCACTAAGGGGACCATCCGTGGTGTTGATAATTCAGCTATACCTCAAGGTATTGTTGAGAATTTTTAAGCTGACAGTGTCGGAATTCTCTTCGTCTACCGCTTTAGCAGTGAGGCTGCTGGTTCTCGTGTGCCCACCGTATCAATGTAAGCGACTTTCGCAGGATCCTCTTGCCTGCGATCCCAGGGTGCGGCCCAACGTCTATCGTGTAGACCCACTGCAGCCACGAGCATTGCTGCGTAGGAACTACTGGCGGTTTGGCCAAAGAAGCAGCTCATGTAAGTAGGCAACGCACTGTCGAATTTTGTGGTGATGGTCATCCATTAGGCACTTGCACTTCAAAGTCCCCTAGATTTTGCCTTTGTCACTGCGCTCACACAGCTGACGATCCAACATGTCCGAAGAGTGGTGACTAGCAGACTGACTGGAATATTACCGTGGCAGTGTTAGAGTGTACGTCCGAAGGAAAAGGATTCCGTGTTGTCACACTAACTGAGAATTGGTCGAAATAGCAGTGGCGTCACACGTCGAGCATGGAATAGAAACGATTAAAACTGGAGCTAAATCGTGACTATAAAACCGTAACATGACTGGAATGCCATTATGGTAGATAAGCAAACAAGGAAGGAGAATGAGGGGCTCGTTGTAAATATGACAGAAGCCAACAGCCACAGAAACCAAAGGGCACAGGGGATTTTTTAATTTATTTATTTATTTATGTTGTGGTGTTGATCAATTTAGAATATTACTGAATATGTCATCGCTTAAAGCTAATTGATTAGAAAAGCAGAAGAAAAAACAACCACATGCCGCCGGTGGGATCCGAACCCATGACCTCCGAATTACGCGTCCGGTGCTCTACCTCTGAGCTACGGCGACGGCTGTCAAACCTTCTGCTTTCGGGGGTATTTATGTTTACAAGTAACCTAACCTTGAGAGTGTTCATCAGCGCCACCCACGTTCATAAGCGGCGGACGTAGAACGTCCTGAGTTACCGCAGGTGTGACGTAGAACGTCATCGAACGGAGAGAGTGGAAGCTGTGTGAGAACCCTCTTATGCTTCCTATGGCGTCAAGGCTGCCAGAATCGAGGCCCTCGTTAAGCAATTAAGCAAATAAGGGAAGGGGAATGAGGGGCTCGTTGTAAATATGGCAGAAGCCAACAGCCACAGAAACCAAAGGGCACAGGGGATTTTTTAATTAATTTATTTATTTTGTGGTGTTGATCAATTTAGAATATTACTGAATATGTCATCGCTTAAAGCTAATTGATTAGAAAAGCAGAAGAAAAAACAACCACATGCCGCCGGTGGGATCCGAACCCACGACCTCCGAATTACGCGTCCGGTGCTCTACCTCTGAGCTACGGCGACGGCTGTCAAACCTTCTGCTGGGTTCGGATCCCACCGGCGGCATGTGGTTGTTTTTTCTTCTGTTTTCTAATCAATTAGCTTTAAGCGATGGCATATTCAGTAATATTCTAAATTGATCAACACCACAAAATAAATAAATTAATTAAAAAATCCCCTGTGCCCTTTGGTTTCTGTGGCTGTTGGCTTCTGTCATATTTACAACGAGCCCCTCATTCTCCTTCCTTGTTTGCTTAATTGCTTAGTGAGGGCCTCGATTCTGGCAGCCTTGACGCCATAGGAAGCATAAGAGGGTTCTCACACAGCTTCCACCCTCTCCGTTCGATGACGTTCTACGTCACACCTGCGGTAACTCAAGACGTTCTACGTCCGCCGCTTATGAACGTGGGTGGCGCTGATGAACACTCTCAAGGTTAGGTTACTTGTAAACATAAAACCCCCGAAAGCAGAAGGTTTGACAGCCGTCGCCGTAGCTCAGAGGTAGAGCACCGGACGCGTAATTCGGAGGTCGTGGGTTCGGATCCCACCGGCTGCATGTGGTTGTTTTTTCTTCTGCTTTTCTAATCAATTAGCTTTAAGCGATGACATATTCAGTAATATTCTAAATTGATCAACACCACAAAATAAATAAACAATTAAAAAATCCCCTGTGCCCCTTGGTTTCTGTGGCTGTTGGCTTCTGTCACATTATGGCAGATAAGAATGTAATATAAATTATTTCGCTGAAGCGAAAGCTGGAGTAATTAGTTTGTAATCGAAGCCATTGCAAGTCAAGCCCGTTACATCTGTACAATAGACGTCACATAGCCTGAGTAAATTTGGGTCGTGACACCCCATAAACTAAACTATACACATTCGTTCAACTTGGCTAAACGGACAGCTTGTGCGTCTTGTAGAATATTACAGAGTTTAGTGTGCCTACTAATGTGCACTAGTTAGTGCGTATAATTAAAAAACACTATAGTAGGATACAGCTTAAAAAAACAGCGATTGCTATCACTGGGTCATGGTCCGCGGCGTCCTGTATTAGTCCGCTAGCCAGTCGCAACCGTAAACGAAATCTGCTTTTTAGTGTTAATGTTAGACTGTATTAAACAAGCCAGGTATTAATTCTAGAGCTTTTCTTGTAGATAGCTTCTTCTTTAGCTAACAAGAATAGTTTTAATGACTGATTACTTTTTTGTCGTGCCGGAATTCTGTGCGGCGGTCCTGAATTTGGGTGGAGCTACACGGCAGACTTAAAGATGCACAAAAATAGGGATCTGAACTGGTATTTTTACCGCGGCAACACGATTTACACGTTCCAAACATTCTTAGAAACTTTGAATTATTGTCTTGTGCAGCCAATTTCCACATTTAAATCATTTCAAAGGCCCGACTCCGGCCTTTTTTTTTAACTCACCGCTGACGGTGGTAGGAGTCAGCCAACCTTTCAGCCAGTCCCGTGGCGGCTTGCCGCTCTGACATCGGCGGAGTGATACATAAAGCAAAGTGTCCATGCGTTTTTTTTTTTTCTATGAGCCGAATTTGCAGCTACATAGCCTCTGACTGCAGCTATTTATTCACGGAAACCTAAAAAACAAAGTGCAAATGAAAACGAAGCTGCCACACGACTGACTGAAAGTCACTTCACGCGTTTGTTGACTCCTCCTACCTTTAGCGATGAGCTCAAAAAAAAAAAGGCAGGAGCCAGGACGTTTAATCCAATTTAAATTAGAAAAATTGGCCGCACAGGACAATAATTCGAAGCTTCTAAGAATGCTCGGAACGTGTAGATCGAGCTAACGCGATAAACAGACGAGTTCGGACTCCTCTTCGTGCACATTTAGGTTGTATCCCACTATAGTTAAGTAGGGTCCGCCGCGACTCAGTGGTTATGGTGGTGGTGGTGGAAGCATTTATTGCCAATGATGTAAATCGTGGGGGCGAAGCCCCCTACATGACACTTGGATGCCCCCTCGATGTGAGGAGGAGTCACCCTTACAACGCGAAGGATAGCCCCTGGAGCGCAATCCTTCTGTGAGCGCTGGAGATGATCCGGCGCTGGTCTTGAGTGGACGAGCTGGTCAGAAGAGACTCCCAGTAAGACTCCGCCGCGGTTGGTCATGGGGGATGAGGAAAGGTGGGGCATGTGAGGAGGGTGTGTAAGAAGTCTGGTTTGCCGCAAAGTTTGCATGATGACGGGAATTGTGCTCGGCTGCCGACCCGAAGCACGCGAGTTCGATCCCGGCCGCGGCGGTCGAATTGCGATGGAAGAGAAATTGTAAACGACTGTGTTCTGTGCGATGTGAGTGCACGTTAAGGAACCCCAGGTGGTCGAAATTTTCCAAGCCCCTCACTACGGCGTCTCTCATAACCTGAGTCGCTTTGGGTCGTTAAACCCCATAAACCAAACCAAACCAAAGTTAAGTAGGAAAGTAGCAAATAACCATTAAGACTTTCCTTTCATAGCCTTAACACGCAGTTGATATTGTGTAATACTAGCTCGTCCTCGCCCAATAAATACAGCCTCAATTTTGCTTTGATCGGCTCTGCTGTAATATATATTATCGGTGTCATTATATAAGCGCTGCTCGGAAACTGGAGGAAGGAAACAAACTTTCCTACGCGCAGCTCCGGATATGTATGTCCTACAAAGGAAGAAAAAAAATGATGTGTTGTAATCCGCAGAATATCTGAGCGGGGCTTGACTGAATCGATTGGCCCGATCAATTTTTACGTCTACCATTTCACGACTGAACTTCTGCATGTTCTCTTCAACCTCCCAGTAACTGCTACCTTTTCTCAAGTTCTAAAAAGAAGCCGAAAGCTGAGTGAGGTACCGAAACAAGTCTTGGCTGCATAGCTTCTTTTCTCGTTAAAAACTTCTAAACCAGCATTTATTATTCCAAGAAACTTCTACCTAGGTGTTTTCATTTAAGATAAGCGATTATTTTAATCTCTCTCCGACGGCCGTTGTTTATGGCTCGCCAAGAGCGTGATTCATCGCCAGCATTGACAGGCGTATATATCAAAATTCGGGTGTACTATTCATCATTTTTGAAGAACATAAACTATTTTTACCAAAGGAAAACGCATGACATCGTGTGTCAAAACTTTCAGAACTTGGTGCAACGTGCGGCTGTGTCAGTCCCTCTTTATGGCTTTGACTTGTCCATTCGATACGGGAGCACTTTTCTAATGTGCTTCGGAAACGGCTCTTTCTTTGGATTTGGTTGAAAAAGAAAGCGAAGGCATGTCAAGAGGTCCAGACGTGAGGCCAATGATCGATAGCGGTCGCAGCACGCCGTATAACTTTAATGAAAAATAACCTTCCTGACATATTTTTTTTTTGCCCCCATTGTTTTCTTCTTCGACCTTGCTGACTCTGGTTCCCATATATCATAAGTATAGTTTCTCAGAGGAAAGCCACAGGAACCAAATATGGATAAAAGGAAGAAACAATGTGGGGAGAGTGTGCGAGGCTTTATAAGATAGGAAGGGAAGCTAGCGCAAACTGATGCTGTCTATTTTATAAAACCATAACGTTTGCGAGAAACCATACACACGTATCTAGCAGCAAAACTTTCAATGGAGGGATGGGATTGATAAACTGAAAACGTGGTTTGAGTGGTTTTCTCTTAAAACCTACGCAGATCCTGATCAAGAAATATGTTTTTGACTGAAATTGGCGGATCATCTGCGAAGAACTAACAAAAAAAAATACGTCAAAATGTTTTTTTTTTTTCGTGCAAACCATACTGCGAGAAAACTTTCACGTTTAAAGAATAGTTTTCGAAGATGAACATAACCATTCGGCTCTAAAAGAAAACGTGAATAGGATTAACATGCCGTACAAGCAGTGGAGTTCTGATGGAAAAGCAGCTGAAGGCAAACTGGATTTTATTCCCAGCAAATACATGCTGGGTGAGCCCGTCTGACGGCCATTTTCCGTTAGTCTACTATAGCGTGGCATTGCAGGTAGCTGGCAGGAGTAAGCAGCATAATCGTGACGTCATGACGATCGGTTAACTCCATTGGCTGGAGAGCCGCCTTTAGAGGGGCATTTGCAGCTGTGTTCTCAATATATGTTATTATTTGTATTTGCCGATAAGAGCTTCTTTGCTAGTTAAGCTCCTATATTCTCCTCATTTCTCTATCTCATGTGTTGTCTTTTGCGCTAAGATGGCAAGGGTGTGAAAATTGCGACAAGTTAGCCTTTTTTATCTTATTCAAACCCGTTTCAGTAAGCAAGCTTGGAGAGGGGCAGTCGAAATAACACTTATACGCTGTCAGTACAAGGAAATGGTTTTTCAAGAGGAAATAACCAATGATCCCCTTATTCCTCTTCCGGAATATCCCAGACCAATACGGCCTGCTGTTCTTTTTTACTTCACCAATGAGGAAGAGGATTGACAGAAGATGGGGATAGACGCTTCCCACGTTTTTAGGTGACCTAGGTGTGTCGCACTGTGTTTTATGACAGCTTTATTATTCATTCATTCATGGAAAATATGCACATCGACAGTACGTCCTCATTTTAGGACGACTACGAAAGATTATACACCGAAGAACACGGCGATCAGGAAACGGCTCTGATTCGAGAATATATTTTATACAACCTGCAAAAATTGGCTTCCGCATGATTGTTCCGAGCTTGCACATTTTCAAAACCATTTTAGTGGAAACGCAACATATTATAGAGAGTTTTAGTATAGCGTTAGCGTGATAGCGGACCTAAGGGAAATTACGTTAGCGTGCCGCAAGCAACTTATCCCCAAAGACAGTTTGAGTATAGCGTTTTGAAAACGTTAAACGCCATCTGCTTGACATGGATGCGAACGGCCCTTCTAAAATGATCGACACTGCCGCTAACTTGCCAAAATATAATATTTGCGAGTTTTTTATACGAATTATTAGTGCAGCGATCATTTTCGTCTGCAAAATAACCCCGAAATTGAAATAAAATGAAATAAAAACGTAAAATAGTGGCGCTATCTAGTAAAGGCAATGTTAACTACAAGCCGTTGGAGCCAGAATATTTGCCATCAAATGACGTATAATGTTCAAAAAACTTTTGTAAATTTAATATAAACTCTCTTTACATAATTCAAGTCCATAAAACACCGCGAAAAACCTCCATATCTATTTTTGTCTCGTTCCAGACGTTTTTGCTAGGTGTCTGCTGCGTTTCGGGCCGTTGCAGACGGTAGCAGTGCAGCTTGAGGTTCCATTAGGCTTGCGCGCTCCAGAATCGAGAGCGTATCTCAAAAACTGGGCTGAATTGCAGCTTACACTTTATCTTCGAAACAAGGTAAGTCATAGCGAAAAGCAAAAACACCAGTAGTTGCCGGTAAACATGCCGACCGGAATCGCGAGAGCTGCTGAATGGGCTGAAGCGGGCGGCTGTCGCTTGAAAGGACGCCGCCATGTTTCCACGCTAAGGGCGCAAAAGCTGCAACTGCCGCAACGCTAAGTTCTGAAAATTGCGTGCGAGCGCTAACGCTATTTCCCCGTTAGCGTTCTGCGCATGCGCACTCTGGACCCGCTATTCCGCTATACACGCAATTACGCAAAAGCCCGCAATACTAAAACTCTCTATTGAGACAACAGTGAGTGCATCTATGTTTATTGTGTATCACTCAATACCTAAATTTCAGCGCCTTTCTTTGTTGAAGGATGACAAATATTGGCCGCATTGAGTAGGCGATGCTTCAGAAAAGCCCATTCTGCAACACGTATGCCATTGAAGAGTAACCAAAGAGAGACTTGCTTATGGCAGCCAAGGCATTCGTAACATTTAATTGTCTATAGCTACGGACTATAACGCAGGCAGGCGCTGTAATTTCTGCAGCAGAATTTTTTTCCTTGCTCCAAAGCCGGCATCTTGTAGGGACTCTGGGGTTAATAGGTGTTGGCCTGTATCGACTGGGTAACATGTCCTAACCACAAAGAGATCACTTTCACAGAAAATGAAGCCTTTATAAGCTGGAAAAGACTAAACACGAAATGCAGGTGTCGCCGCCACCGGCCGATTTCGCAAGTAAAGTTCCCAAAGTCGAGAACAAATTTGTCGCGGATCCCGGAGGCTACGCTACACTGCCATTCACTTGAAAGCGATGACAACTCGTCGTTTTCGGTAAGGACGTCACGAGTTTGAATGGACTGGTGGGAAGATTTGTATATCCGGTTTTCTCGCCGATTAATGTGTAGTTTGCTTCCGGACAAACGTCAACCTAATCTGAAATAGCCAAAGAATCAATTTTTACCGAGAACAATGAGTCGATGGAGTTTTTCTCAGTTTCCTTTTGATAGCAAACTAATCGGCACAACCTCCAGAAGCATTGATAGAAACGAGTGTTCCGTTATAGCGATTTCACACATTCTCCAATTCTATAGCTAAGTAGCAATCTATGACGTAAGCAAGATGCGGTGGCACTGCCATCGTCGGCTAGGCTTAAAAGCTGGGTTTATGTCTCATGGGTATACATGTAAGGAAAACTTTTCAAAAGAGTGTTCTGACTTTAACAGCACCCCTGTGATGTCGTCCCTTAATGAAAAAGAAAAACGAGTACATTTTAGAAGAGTTTTCTAAAGTATAAAACGTCATTTCAAAGATTATGCATTTTTAAAACAGCGCGATACGTGCGCTTGGGTGTCATTCTCCGCTGGAAGCACGAATCGAGAGTGCGTTCCTTAGAGACACAGGTACGCGAAATTTTCCTAAAGTTCTTCCTTGTTTCGCGTTGCACACCTGGATACGGCCGTTCGTGAACAGTTGGCGACTGCTTTGAATAAAAGTTTGACAACTACGCAACGTTATTTCGAAGTCGTCTTTTTAAAACGCCGCGATGAATGTGTGCTGCGAAGCAGGAAGCACCATACGGAACCTTCCGCCCCAAACAGATTCCCAATCAGCTGGATGTTTGTCCGAATGCTGCGATGTGCGCTTCATTCCCTAATTAATACATCTGTTCAATCTAGGCAGCCTAAACAGCTCTAAATGAAAGGTTGTTCTCATACTGCGTGATGAGCGACCGAAAGCGTAGGAACATAACTAAGCAGACGACACCCCTGCCCGCGTCCGGCATCAGCGAGCTCCCGCTATTGGTGTTGACCTATACTTTCGCAAAGTGCGTGTCTGCAAGGCGTCACGTCCACCATGCAACAGCCGCATCAGTGCCCAATTCTGAGCGGCTTAGTTGACTATACGATCCGTAACCGCAGCACACCGTACATTATCGCTGTCAGCTTTGGCGGCACTCAAGTAGATTGAGTGCAGAAAACTTTATTGATTTTCTTTCCTTTCCATTTCAATGTGGTCGCTCCCTCCTCAATTACTCCTGCGATTTCTGAGCGATGCAACACGCAGTTACATTTTCCCGCGACTCCTGTGAAGTGTTTCACGTGTCATTGAGTGGATATATGAGGGAGAAGAAAGTGGTAGCGGCGAAGTGATCCCTACCGTGATCGACCTCTATGGTTTTCATCTCCCTTGAGTAGTGTCTCGAGGAGTTTCAAAAGCAATAAAACAGGCAGTGGCCACAAGGCCCGAAAACGTTTGAGTCCATTTGGTGGATTGGTCCTCTGGTGACCAAGTAGAGAGTTTCCGGGCCTACTAATGGAGCGAATTGGATTTTCTTGGATTTCTAATTTACTTACTAGCGTGTCCCTCATAGCCTTCTTGTATCTTTCATTTCACGAATGTGTCTTATAGCTCTCAAGTTCGGCAGTTGCTTTGGAAGACGTAAAGATACCGAGTTACTGGCAAATGTTTTCGATGTACTTCTGCTTCTTCCAAAATAGCAGCGGCCTTCCTAGCATCGACGTGAGTAATTATGAAGAGCGACTCAATCCATCCAAGTCATAAGACTAAATAAAAAGAGAAAAAAAAGACGTGTTTAAATTTCCTTTGCAGTCACAGCTCTTTGCAAAGATCCTTACAATCACTCCTCTCGAGAAATTTACTCGGGTCATTCAAGAAGTTAGGGTTACTGCTCCATTTTCTTTCCTCGAAACGCGCTGAGTTACTTGAGTTCCCAAGTCGGCGTCAGCAAGCTGCAATGTCTGCCTTCGTTTTCTGCTGTCTTTTCTTTCTTTCTTTTTTTTTGCGAGAGCAACACTACGCGAGTCGCCGATCCATTTCGGATAGCTGACGGAAGGCCATACTGCGCATGCTCGAGGAGTAGTGACGTCACACGGCGCACAGCTGGCGCGCCACCGCCGTCACTGCGCGGGTGACTCGAAGGTGTCGCCGCCGCGCTGGCCATTTGCGCATGCGCAGTAGCGGCGCATAGCTAGCGTGCCGGGGCCGCCGCCGCTGCCGTGCGCTCTCCATCGCCTCTCGCTCTCTTCTCGTTGCTTTCGCAATCCTCCAGGTTTAACCAGAGCTAAACCACTGCCGATTTTTTTTACAACACTCCGTCAGCTACAGGGAGATTATCCAGCACTACAGAATGGGCGGGCCAAATAAAACAATCTCGTATCCAAACCCGGTACGCAAGGACAGGGCTAATCTCATCCTTATGATACGGTGACCTTTCATCCATGCATCCATCCATCCGTCCATCTCTATGCCTCTCTCTCACTCCATATGCGGAGTAGGCATGAAGGTTAGCCGGTGGAACAGAACAACAATGGGAAGCAGATGAAGGCTAGATTTCCTGAAGGCGGTTCATATGGCTAGCACTGAAGTTGAGTACTCGCTGCACCCTGATTCTGCCCATCCCAAAAGGCCGCAGAGCACTCCCGACAGGTGGCAGAGGATTTCGTCCTTCGCTAAAGGCAGAGGACGACGCCCTGCGAGGAACTATTCGCCGAGGAAGGCCAGAAAATCCTGCTTGATAATAAATGAGCTCGCGTTCTGTCGTTTCCTTTTTTTCGGGAAAGGGGTTCACCCACACTGGAGCTCAACGCATGCTGCAGAAGCGTATGGCCCACGAAGTCATTTTTCCTAATTTCTCCGAAAATGATTAACGTTGTCTGCCGGGATCCGCGTTTTCTTTAGCTCCCGCCGTTCTTGTGCTCGGTCGTTTGTCCTCCCGAGACTTCTCAGACTCGAGCCAGCACTCTTAAAACTGTCACATCTGCGCTGTTTGTGATCGTTGCAGCCGTCTTTTCGGATTTCAGACGCCATGAACGCATCGCGAGAATGTAAAATGTCGCGAGGAACCTTGAAATTTTTAGTGACTCTGTGTACGAGCCTGTGTCGCAATTTGCGAAGAAACAGCGTGAATGACCCAAGAGGACTGATTTCAGCTTTCTCGCCGATAAGTATAGTTGAACGCGAACTGAAAATGTATCAGCAATCAAGGAAGGAATTTTTAAAGCAGGCAAAGAGGAACCGTCGTGTTAACATTTAATTTCTTTCCCAAATCACTTATCTCTGGCTCGCTGCTTTTCAGGGCGATTGGTTATTTTCAGCGACCTAAGGTCTAAATGACGTGAAAAAGGTATATGCATTGGGCGCATAGCATGTAAATGAATCGCGCACTTACACAAAAGTACAATTTCTGAGGTTCAAATGAGCTCTCCTTTTCCGTGAGGAGCGGAAACTTTTGCTCTCAATGAGGGTGCTTTGCCCCCAACTAAGGTGCTAAGTCACTATTAGAGCACGGGATATTCTTACACATAAAAAAAAAAATTGGCAGTGTCTTAGGTCAGCTATGCTAGGATATACGTAGCGAGAGGTACGGTATATCCCTGGTTAGGGCTAGTTGTTTCGCTTATCGTCATGGCTACGTGTTAGACATTAAAAACGAGACATGTGGTTAATGCGGCAGATGTTATTAAACTTCACTGACTGCCAGAAAGACGGCCCGTAATGTAAAGCGCGGCCGTCTCGATGGTTCCGACACAGTACTGTCACTTGTCGTCTCTCTCTCGGTCGGAGGCGAGCGGCGTCAGCGCGTGGCGCCGGCATCTGTGACGTCACTCGGCGGCTCCTCTTGGTCGGAGGCGAGCTGCGCACCAGCTGCGCTGCTGTGACGCCACTTTGCTCCTCGAGCATGCGCACAAGCGGCGCCGAAGGCCCACAGCGACACGGTGAGCCTTCGGGTTATGTAGCTCTCGCTACAAAAATACCACTGCTTGCGGATACAGCATTCGTTTCGCTCAGGTCACCATAGCGCAACCTGTTACGAGTGCCCTCGGCTGTGATATGTGGACGATTCTCGGTGAATGTGCACCAGATGGCTCAATATTACGGTGTGAAGGGCAGAATTCTGGTTTATTTATACCGATTTCTGTACAGTCCTAGATAAAGGACGATGAGTAGGGCACAGTGTGTCTAAAAGTGTCTACTGAAAACCACTGAACGCTATACTTGTTTTCTCTCAGCTTTCGCGCGATTCACGGCTTTTTCTGCTCGTAGGAACTCTACAGTCTGCTGGGCACTTCTATAGTGCGAGCATCGAAAGTTCAGAGTCTAACACACACAACTTTTGACATCTCAGAGCATCCACCAGCATGTAGGGCAGTTGCAATAACCCGTAAGGAGCGGAAGGAAATTCAAGGCACATGACTGTGCTTTATGTATCAACAAAGTCTACTGCGTTGCAGCTTTGCAAGAAACGGGTTGATAACTTTCGCCGGCACAGAAGTCACGACTGATTATTCAGGTTTGCTCAGGAGTCCCTGAAAAAATTCAGGGGGCACTTTGGCTTGCTAAAGTGCTGCAAGGCGAAAACCTTTCCTGGCGTACTGTTTTTTTTATTTTTTATTTTTTATCTCTTATTTTTTCTTTCTTTTAATGTTTGTTTTCTGTTTCTTTTGTAATTTTATTTTAATTTTTCTTTTTATTTTTTAATTTTCGTTCCATTTTATTTTTATTTATTTTATTTTATTTATGAAACCCATGCATTCACTAGATGCGCCTTTATTCATGCTCTAACCCCGAGCCTTCGTGGCGGATTGGTAGCGTCTCCACTTCAAAGGCCCTGCTTCGATTCCCAGCCTCGACACAGTTTTTTAAGTAGTGACGCCGAAACGCGGACACACTTGCTAACATTCCTTGGTTACGACAGCTTGAGGCATTAAAGGCTTTCGCCTTAACAGGCAGCACACATTACGGCAACATGCATCACCATATCATAGTTGCCTTTATTTTCGTTGCGGTCGCACACCGTAGCGTTTTTTTTTAACGTTTTCAGATTTTTGTTTTAAAAACTATGGAAGATACGTGGGTGCTGCCTGTCGAGGTGAATTTACAGCAAAGGGGGTATTGTGTACTTCACAGAGCTAAATAATCAAGCGATTAATTAGATTTCATTAACCAATTTTGAATAAGTTTTGTTCTGGGGCCACGATTATGTGAAAATGAAGCACGTCAACACTGAAGAAGCCCAGTTTCAAACTTTCTTTATTGGCAATGTGGTTCGAAATATCGAACATCAAAAATAAGCATTTGAAGGCCCGTTTATTTGACTTTTCCGCGTTGCGCATTTAAAGATGCTGTCGCCGCGCTTAGTATCACCGCCGAAATCACGCTGACTTCCTCAACGTCACAAAATAGACAAACGCTGTGTGTATTTTTTGCATTAAGTACGCGAGCGACACAATAAGTACGCGAGCGACACAGGTAATGATCAAAACGAAACACACAGAACTCAAGCTGCTTGAGAGAAAAGTGAACACGCACTTTGGGGTACACCATACCCAATCGTTTTATATTTTTGTGTTTCACTTCGCGGTGTATTAGATGCAGTACATTTAACTCGGGTAATGGCGCTGATGACGACGACAAGGACAACGTTTTTAACCAGCTCTTGACTGCGGTGTTTTCCTTGTAACTTTTGCGACAGCCATATATGCCACGTTTTTTTTTTTTTGGGGGGGAGCACACAATGTTTTTCCTATGGTCGAGAGGGTACCAGGCTTTAATACACGGTTTCGATGGCCGCACTCCAAGCAAGGCTAAATTCATAAGCGATAACCTGGTCGCGTACAAACATTGTGTTCCGCTCTGAGCAGCCGGAGACATTCGAAACTTATCAAGGGCCCTTTATCATGGAGTCTTCGCTTCTCTTCTTTGTGCCTTTTGAGACACGACAATTTTCTCCGGTTAACGATAAAACATTTCTGTACATCATTGCTTTTCTGTAGGAACGTAAATTTGTGGTATGCCCCCATTTTCCTGATTCGTATTGCTGTTGTGACGCAGACACACACGGCTGAGCCAAATCTGACCGGAGTCAGGTAAGGTAGGCCAGCTCTTAATGTTTTCTAGGCAAGTTTAGGTTAGGATAGGCCGCCAATAATAAAAACGCTTTCATCGCGCAGAGATTTACTAAAGTTTCAGCTCCTTTTGAATCCGCTCTAGAATTCCGGAAGCACGCTGGCTTGCAATGCACAGGCTGCTTTCCACAGCTGTGTTCTCGCGGCGGTGGTTTAAGAGGATTACGTTTTCGCACATAAGCGCGATAGCGCTAAGCGTGCCGTTCATTCTACAGCTCTGCGTGTGTCGTCATGACCCTCACGACCAATCCGGCTTTTCCGCACACACTGGCGAAGTCGACTACGCTGGGCTCTCCGCTGATCCGCTGAACGGGACCCTTTACGCTGTCACATTAATTGTTACCTTTAGCATACCGTATACCGCGGAGTTCCGGGAGCCCGCGCGCCGTCAGTGCGCATGCTTAGATCGCCTTGAGTGCACCAGATGGCGCCAGATACTCGGAATCTGCGTGCACTCCTTCCGCATCGGCACCAATCAGTGCATGTGTGTTAGTGGTAGGTCATAGAGAAATATACTCTATGGGTAGGTGCATAGAGTTTCTTACTATTACCTAGAGGGAAAGCTGGAAAGCCGTCTGTGGGAGTCTGCATAGAGGCCCCTCGGGACCACTTGAGCCACCATGGGCGCTCAAAGCATCATGGAACGGTGAGCTACCGACTGCAGAACTACAACTTTTGGCCAAAAAATAATGCAAAAATAAAC
Organism: Amblyomma mixtum; assembly: GCF_055824585.1. Taxonomy (NCBI): domain Eukaryota; kingdom Metazoa; phylum Arthropoda; class Arachnida; order Ixodida; family Ixodidae; genus Amblyomma; species Amblyomma mixtum. Next base: position 32,777,020 of record NC_143012.1, on the reverse strand, counting down.
GCTGTTCGATAAATACGAATGTCCTAACATTCAATATCCTGTCTGTAAATTGCAACAAACGAGCAGAAAAGCCTTTAAGTGCAAAGTTTGCCCAAAATAAGAGACGACTCGCTCTCCTATTGGCCAAGTATTGAACATTATAAAAACTAATATTTCATAATTAACAGGCGCATTTTTAAAAGTAATTATGTTTTCAAAAAAATGTTGTTGCTTAGGCCTTTATAAGAGGTTTTTTAATGGCATTTCGCGAAAGTAAAACCTTTTATTGGCGTCGTGTGTCGTCGCGTTTTCACTACTATGGTTTTTGCACACTGCGTTCGCGCGAAAGTCGTCTGCGCACACACGAACAGCGTTTTCGGAATGAAACATCTTAGTAGTGCCACTCCGTGTTCCCGAAAAACTACGACTGTGCCGCAACAAGTAGCTCACCGCCCCATGATGCTTTGAGCGTCCATGGTGGCTGAAGTGCAGCGCCGCCAGCTTTCCCTCTAGGTAATAGTAAGAAACTCTATGGGTAGGTTGCCTCCCGGCACAGCGGTAACAGTAACACGGTACACGGTATGCGAAAGGTGTGTAATATATAGATGCTCTGAATCGCGTAATTCTAAGGGCTTGCACCTCTCGCACCGCTCTACATGAAGGACGGGCGGTCAAGACCTGCATATTTTGCATTTGCGGGTGGTTAGCAGTCGGTATTGTTATTCAGCGTGTTGTACTGCGATAACCTGCGACAACACTATTTTTATTCCGAACTATATTCTCTCTCCTCTTATATAATATACCTGTTTAACTTCTGTGCTTTAATTTTCGTCAGTGCGGCTGCTTTATACATAGAGTTTCTTACTATTACCTAGAGGGAAAGCTGGCGGCGCTGCACTTCAGCCACCATGGACGCCCAAAGCATCATGGGGCGGTGAGCTACTTGTTGCGGCACAGTCGTAATTTTTTGGGAACATGGAGTGGCACTACTAAGACGTTTCATTCTGAAAACGCTGTTCGTGTGTGCGCAGACGACTTTCGCGCGAACGCAGTGGGCAAAACTCATAGTAGTGAAACCGCGACGACACACGACGCCAATAAAAGGTTTAACTTTTTCGAAATGCCATTAAAAAACCTCTTAAAGTATCTAAGCAACAACATTTTTTTGAAAACATATTTACTTTTAAAAGTGCGCCTGTTAATTACGAAATATTAGTTTTTGTAGCGTTCATTACTTGGCCAATAGGAGAGCGAGTCGTCTCTTATTTTGGGTAAACTTTGCACTTAAATGCTTTTCTGCTCGTTTGTTGCAATCATTAGAAAAGATATTGAATGTTAGGACGTTTGTAGTTATCTAACAGCTTTATTTTTCTATTATTTTCTGCCCAAAAGTTGTAGTTCTGCAGTCGGTAGCTCACCGCCCCATGATGCTTTGAGCGCCCATGGTGGCTGAGGTGGTCTCGAGGGGTCTCCATGCAAACTCCCATAGACGGGCTGCCAGCTTTCCCTCTCGGTAATAGTAAGAAACTCTATGGCTTTATAAGGGACGTACTCCTATATAGACGGTTATAAGATGCCTGTTTCAGAGTGAGAGGCCGGCTCTGATGGAGAGGATATTTCGTTCTTTTTTTATGACGGAACAGATGATCTCCCTGCAGGGATAGGCGCTTTTTTCATTTCGGTTTCTTTCCCTTTTCATGAAAACGTCGCGAACTCGAAAAATGTCACCTGAATATTCGAGGTGCTACTTTCTACACATAGCTGCTCTTCTGACACTAGCGAAACTATTTGTTTCTTTTTAATTTCTTCGTTTTTTTTTATGAAACCGCTTTTGCAGACAGTGAGGCTGGCGACACTGTGCTCGTCGTTAATAGGATCCTCGTCCAGCAAGCGCTCTCTCGTTTTTGCTGTCATTTCATTGGCAGCCCACTCGTTGATATCTCCTTAACTTTGCCGTTCTTGCCCTTTCTGATTCTCTAGAACAGTGTCATCACGGCTTCTTGCACTACATTCCGTGCTGCTGAATAGTTCGCACTGCTGACTGAATTCGCTATCTAGCCCTTGTACACGTATATTCACTGATCCTCTCTCTGAACCGTACATTCTCTATAAGAGGGCTTAAGAAATCTAACCTGACCTCTAGACTGAGCCGAGTAAACCGAACACTAATGATAAAGCGAATGTGAGCAAAATTGCACAAGTAGGCCAGCTTCTTTCGACATCAGTGTCTTTTAAGACGATTAGGAGTACCTCTTTCCCTAGGTTGCAGCATCAATTGCGTAAGCCTCGATTACGTCATCGCTCGGTGCTGTGAGGTATAAGAGAAAGATATAGAGCCGGGAACCGGAAGCTCTACTGACTTTTTTGTATTTGCTGTTTCATTTTGCTGCGTACTTTGTCACTTTTGCTGTTTTTTTCCCCCGATTTCTGTCGCAAAAGCATTTTGCTGCCCACTGGTTCAGAAAATGACCTGCACAGATGTCCCTTGGCTCTCTTAGTTCGAAGCGGATTCGGGGGATTGCTTTTCGTAAGCCGGCGTTGCAAGCATTCCACGAAACGCGAGTTGGTGACAAGGTGCGGTGGCTTAGAAGAAAAGAAGAACGAAAAACCGAATGTCTCGCGCATAGCTCCTGGCTGCCATTCCAGATTCCAGCTTATGCCTTATGTGAAAGGAGATTTGTGTCATTCTGCGCGGGTCTGTTTTATTTACTTTGGCTTTACTATATAAAAAACAGATTTCCGAATAATTGTGGCGCGTCTACCAATGTGAGGCTGACGTTTCTACCGAAATTCCGTGTATTCGTGTTGTTATAAGAAGAGTAAGGCCTCAGTATTGCGCAATAAAACGCAACGAAAGAAACCAAAAGGATAGAGATATTTTTGGTTGAGTAGTGTATTAACAGGTTGCTCAAGGCAAACTTGGCTTCGCAGTAAACATGCGTTTAAGAGCGGCCTGCGTGAAGCCAAAAAAAATTATCTAATAAATCAAGAAACCAATTCGCACAAACAGAAGAGAATAAGGCTGGCTGCTTGAATCTGACTCTCTGCCTTAACATGCGAACATACGATGTTTTGCTGATTCGAAAACAAAAAAAAAGGAAATGTTATCACGTCTACGAACTTGCTTACCAAGATGCTGTACCCCGCAAGCACGCACTTTCAAAAGTGAAGAGTCGACTTAAAAATATAGGACACATAGAATACGCACACAATCCTCTTCTAGTCGCCTCTCCAGCATCTTTACTAGCGGAGTCCGCGTTGATTATGCCGCTTTCTCCATATGTCTAACGGCCCAATCCACTGCCACTACTGACTACTCGAAAAACTCGATTTTCTCTTTCTTTTTTTTGTCTACTATGCGAAAGATTCTCTTGACGTTACCCTGCCCCAAACCTGCTACAGGAAAATAGGAAAAAACAAGAAATAAGGACCACATGAATTCAAATACAGAACTTCCATAAACGTGAAACGGAAATCGATAAAAATATCTGACAGAAAATCACCCACATATATAAAAGGGCGCTGATGACACTGACAGCGACGATTTATGACCTTCTTTCGATGGCATGCCGTTCATAAGCCAGCGGTGTCGATAAGAATGGGCAAAAAGAAAATAACGTGGCGCATTGTCTTTTGGCGCAGAGTTATTTCCCATCGGATGAATGGCGTCCAGACTACACGTTCCTCTGTTTCCCGCCCACAGAATGCGGAAGAACTGGTTGCATAAAGCTTGCAGGGTCGAACAGCTGGGATGCTTGGGTATGTCTTGCCGGCGAGTGCCCTTTCTAGTTGCATTCATCTGACGTAACGTTTCTTGAAGGTCAGCAAGTGATCCTTTCAGAACCTGTTTAGAGTCTGCTAAGTTCTTACACCTGCGTGTGTACACTACTCCTCAACATAGAAAAATCTCTACCTACAAGGCCGCCTAGCAAAAGAAGCTATCATATTCCTTTATCCGCTATGATCCGGCGGTATGAGCAGTGTTGCTGACATGATGCTCATGTGTAATATGACAATGAGGCTGCCTCATGAAATAATGCCGTATCGAACTGTAGCTTTCTGCTCATGATGACCTACTGTACCGAAATATAGAAGCAGACATTAGTGACAAGAAAACATCTTCATTCATACTGGCTTTTGATGGACCATCGATTAGTTCAGTGGGGATGCTAGGACAGATGTTCAAGGGATGCAGAGCTGACGAGAACGATTTCCTGGTGCACTGACAAGGCGAAAAATCGATTCCGCATGCTCACTGCATATACTACTAGTAATGATGAAAATGTATCCGCTAGAACTCATTGCAGTCGGTGATAACAGCTCGTTCTTATATGCGAAGGTATTGAGTGGTGACATTCGCGCCTATAGTAGCTGGCCACACTCTCGATTCATCAGCATTTCGTATAGGCCATATCGCATGGCAGCAGGCCCTTTATTAGGGCTCCAAATATAGCTGCCGATTGTCTGCCATTGTTGCGTCAAGAATGCTTCCCAAAGTGAGAGGGGTGGGGAAGGGTGGGGGGGGGGGGGGGGGCATTATCGACATTTCGGACGCAGGCAGGCGCTGCAAGGCACTTCCCCGAACACAGACGTAGAGTCATGATCGTTCCGATACATTCATGTAATCTCGTCCTCTCGTGTTGTCTCATATTTTATCTTCCTCCACGTTTCCAGTTGCTGTCGTGTTCACCCATGATCACGCTGGAGGCTATTTATCGCGTCAGTTTTCGAGTCTCTTATGGTCTCCTCTAGTGATGTGTCCTTCCCAACCACCTTTCAGGACGCCAGTTGCACTCAATCATTGACAGATCGAGAAAATATAAGTCGAGAAAGCACGACGCGTCTCACAGGAACACTGAACATAGCTTGTAGTTTGGCTGTATTGATCACTGAACGCGCTCAAATCTCAGAGACCAGTGACAACGAAAACGGAGCTTGAACGAGCAACACAAGGATAAAAAAAAATGAAAAGAGGTGTAGCCAGCACCGGCCGACTGTACAGGTCAACTGCGGTGCACCCACACAGTACTGTGGGCGCGGATTTCAGATGCTAGGCTACACCGCCATTGACTTTAAAATGGTGATCACAGAGCCCTTTTTAGTGTAAACGTCATGAGTTTGAATCAATTACAGGAGGGGGGAGGGAATGGGGGGGAGGAGCGGGGAGTGCAAATTTTTTACGAAGGAATAAATATACATTCAATAAATACCGGCTATATTCTAGCTTCCGGACAAGCAGCTTACTAAAAGACACTGAATTCGAGTAGTTTTTGCCATCTATTGAAATGGCCGCCGCGGTGGCTCAGTGGGTATGGTGCTCGGCTGCTGACCCGAAAGACGCGGGTTCGATCCCGGCCGCGGCGGCTGGAATTTCTTTGGAGGAGAAATTCTAGAGGCCCGTGTACTGTGCGATGTCAGTGCACGTTAAAGAACCCCAGGTGGTCGAAATTTCCGGAGCCCTTCAATACGGCGTCTCTCATAGCCTGAGTCGCTTTGGGACGTTAAACCCCATAAACCAAACCAAACCAAACCAAACCAAACCTATTTCTAGAAATGACCTGAATGAGACCCAACCCGTTACCACAGCAAAAGACACAGTCGAAAGGAAAGTGCACTAACACATTGCTGTCTTGATTACTCTTCCTTCACTCTTTCTCTTTTGTGTTTTATTACTGTTTCAATAAATAATCAAGTTGCTTGAGCATCTACACTTTTATCAGACTTTATCACCAACATTATCCTAGCGCGTGCTCGCGTAGGACCTTTGCTGCTTCCGCCTTTTGATTTGGATTCCCTACTCGCCAGTTTTGTTCGGAGTGAGGAATGCAGACTAGGAATACAGTCTTCGTCTAAGGACACCCCTGTCCTCTCTCTCTTTCTAGCTCTTTAATACACGTTATTTTTCACCTTTTAAGGTAAAATAAAGAATGATGTTTGTACGTCGCACCACCGTCTCACGGTTCCATCTGCATTCCTGCCATGGTGTCTCCTGCAAAGGTTGCTTCTTTGCTAAAAGAGGCTTGGTAGGGCAAAGCTTAACCTACAAACTGAAGGGACAATGATTCTATCGACGCCTAAATAAGCGCCGTGTTCAAGCCGCATCACCTTTACTCTCCGTTGCCTTGAGCTCGTAAGTAAACACTAAACCTAAACCTTCTTATAAATTAATAAGGAAAGGAGCCACGTGATCACTTCTTCCTCTTTGATACAAGTACCCGCGAGCTTAGAAATTTCTTAAGCGAGCTCGGGCACTGTTGTCTTTCTTAACCTGCGCACGTCTTTACTGGCTGCTGTGATTGGCGACATTTGTAATCAGCTTTTATCTCTTTCGTCTTTGTAGAATCTGTCATACCACTCTTCCCCTCCCTTTCCTCCATTCTAAATGCGGAGCATCAGGCCAAAGAGCCATAACTCGGGCTGTCCTCTGTGCGTTCTCTTGTTAATTAAGCTTTAACTTTCTTTCCCCATAACTCTTGAAACCTGCATAATTATAAACCCAAGATTAGCCATCATCATCATCATCAACCGAACTACAACCACTGCAGGCCGTAGGTCTCCGTCATTTTCCTCCATTGGACCCTGTAATGCTCCATTATAAGAGGTAGCCCTGCACTACATAGTTTAGCCATTCCAGCGCGAAACGCTGTATTCAAATAATCACGAGAGTTTCCACGTAGTAATGTTTCCACGAGCGCTAAGTAGCTACATTCTCGCGCACCACAGGCTTTGAAAACTGCAGCACATTCTCAAAAAAATTTGCTGAGGCGTTAGAGCAACGTCTAATGCAGTGGATTAGTCAATAGGAGACTGGTGTAACGGTGCATTCGAGGTATTTTCGGAACCGAGCTTATTTTCCCTTTTAATACAGTTTTTGGATGTAATTGCTGAGAAAACAGTTATCACATTGCGTGAATGTTGCAGTATCTGCACCGTACATTAGCTGTTAATCTTTGCACAAGGGCTGTGCAATAATTAAGATGGAAGGCCAAAACGGGGTAGCAAATACGAGATTGCCTGTTTCCCATGGTGAGCTAGATTGCCGATTATCATTGCTGGTTCATCTTCCTGGCGGCAGCTGACGTTGCTGCCGCTCTTACACGCAAAAAAACACTTGTTTATTTTATGTTTTTTGGCAGTAACAAGTTTAGCAATAGGTTAGCAATAACAAGGCGCAAATCACTTGTTATTGCCACAGTGGGTAAAATGCATTTACAGCAGGCTTTTACGGCGCACTGAATAAGATTTGCGTGCCAGTTAGAAACAACCGAGGTTCTTTTGTGGTTTAAGCTTGCCATGACGCAACATTTGACAGGGAACTGTGCCCAAATGTCCCTCTGCTCGCCGACAACCAAGCTCTCAATAACACCTTTTTTTGTGTTTAACTGAAATCATGGAAATCACAATCAACTTTACAAACTACTGCACTCTCAGCGTGAAGGAATATTTTAGGCAACTTGTTTTCTGTGGAAGGTCGCTTCGGGGAGCGGCTCGGCTTTTGTATTGTTGTGAGCCCCAAGACTGCCTATTTAGTGGCACTGTTGGAGGGTTTTTATGTGACCTTCAAAAATGTTCTCAATAATGTAGATTCCTGGTTGCGAAGAGATTGCACTCAGCGCTTCAAACATTCATATGGAGGAAAGCGCTTCTTCAAAAGTAGCCGATCATGAGCGTATCAGCCGTTCAGTTTTCGTCGCACGTATTTCGCCATTGCGTCACGAGTCAGCTAGAAGGTAAGAAATGAAAAAGTAAAGTATTTTGTTCTATTACTATAGATCTTTAAGGCAGCCAGTATTCAACATTTCTGGTATTACTTCAGATGGGCCTATTCCAAGTGTTATATTTCAGGGTTCCTAAATAATAATCATTTCGCAATCATTCAACTAAACCCTGCTTAATTCACAGAATGTGTGATCGAATAAGGAGAGAGGAGAGGCCGTGTATCTTTTTTTTTTTTCCTGCTTACTAGTTTAGTGCCCACGATTGTGTTGGAAAGCCCTCCGCTCTGCTTTCTGGCCCATAACGCTTAAACAAAGTGAGCACCGATATTCACACAGGCTAGCTTCACCGTTTTCGTCGCAAAAATAATAACAAAATTCGACACATTCTGATGCTCAGAACACTTATCACTTCGGGTGTTTTAGGTCCCCTTCGTTGAAAGACCGCTTAAATCTATCGACGAGTACTGAAACAGGTATTCTGAAAACGTATACTTCGCAACCTGGCATTCTGCGCTTCTTAAAGGCGTTCTCTTTTACGAAGCGCGAGCGCAATAAGACGTATCTGTGCCCCCAAGTGACCAAAACCTCGACTGGAGCTGTGCCCGCTTCCGGAAAGCGTAATTCTTCGCCAATTAATAAATTATGCTTCATTAAGGAATGCCCCCATTTTTACAAATAAACATAAGCCACCATATGAGGAGCACTCATGCTGTCTGTCGCATTGATTCAAGAAGAGGGCTCAATTGGGCTCACTGGTGCATGTCGATGGAAATGACTGATTAGCATTATCAGACGAGACGGAACAGGAGAACACAGAGACAGCGAATGAATGTGTGTTCTTTTCTTCCAATCCGTCCGTTAGCGCTGTTCAGTCGTTTCCATCAACTTGTCGCATTGATGTCAATTCATCTAAGAGGTTTATTAATGGAATCCAATTTTTTTATGAGAGTGGGACTGTTTTGTTTAATGCATTTATTTTTCGTCCCTTGCATACCTTGCAAGATGCAAACCAGTTTCAATGTTCATGCAGTCCCAAGAAGCATTTCAGACTTTCTTATGGCGTGCATGCAATGTGCGGAACGTCATTTTTCCTTTTTCTCATTACATAAACTGTGAAACCGGCTTTCCATATTGATTCGAAGCCTTTCAACTCGGGCCCCACCGCGGTGGCAGAGTGGTTATGGTGCTCGGCTGCTGGCCCGAAAGACGCGGGCTCGATCCCGGCCGCGACGGTTGAATTTCTTTGGAGGAGAAATTCTAAAGGCCCGTGTACTGTGCGATGTCAGTGCACGTTAAAGAACCCCAGGTGGTCGAAATTTCCGGAGCCTTCCACTACGGCGTCTCTCATAGCCTTAGTCGCTTTGGGACGTTAAACCCCATAAACAAACAAACAAACAAACCTTTCAACTCGGATCAGATACCAGCCTGATCTTACTCTCTTCGCCGTTGGAAGCACTGGCGACGCAAGGGAGTAAGTACTGTAGCTAATCAGATAGGAGTAAAAAGCGTAAGCTGTGCTAGGAGTAAGCTGTGCTCTAGCACACTCTCTTTTATAAAAGAGAATGCAATTACTTTCTTTTTATTCCCATACAGGCGTATTTGTGTTTAGAGTCTATTTCTAGGCTTACTTGGGCCCACTAAGGGTTCAACAGAACGCCGACTTAAGAGACATAATCACAAGCTTCATCTAGTGTGTGGCGTTAATTCTTGGAAAACGCCGTTAGCTGTAGAGGAATATTCCGGATAATCATAGGAAGAGGCTCTTCTCAAACAACGCGTTTTACCCATCTATTATTCAGTTATTTTTGAGCCTACACAATGAGGTGATTTGCACTGGGACGTTTGCATGGCACCGAATGCAAAAATTAAATGTAGGCTTCTGCAAACACGGTGATTATAGTATAATTCACTTCATTGTTGTTCAGCGAGCTTTGCCATGAAGCAATGCATTCTGAGCCCATCTTGGAATAGCCAGGTATTCCACTACTTAGTTCAATTGTTTGCTCTAGTGCTAATTTTAAACATACTCGAGCACTAAAGAGAACTTTTCTATCGTTTCCATGGCCACCAGCTTGACGGCGCTTTTTGAAACTTATATCTCTCGTTATTTTTTCTTAGTTTCTTCTAAACGACGATTGCTTGATCAGTAAGTTAATTAGGTACACTCAGCTAAGTTACATTTTCTCTCCCTGCTAGTCAGAATATTAGAGTTCAAGTTCAAAATACCGTTCAACAGGCTTCGGTTCGAAAAAATGCGAATAAGTTCCAGATTAGGTACAGCTGCTAGCTTTCAGTTTCGCCTTCCTTGCATGCTGCTGTAGAAAGAACCGAGACTATAGCTGGTAACATCGTGAAAAGAAAAACGAAGGGCTGCATATTTTACAGGACGAGGGAAAGATCTATAAAATAGAGATAAAAAAAAGCCCACCCAAGAGCGGGATAGTCAACGCGACTAGTTTCTCGCTCTTAGATTTCGCACTCGTCTTTCAGCTTCATTGTCCAAAGTAAAAGCAAGAAAAAGACGCGAACGATCTGCTATGCATCCTACACTATACGCCACAATGGACACACGGAGGAAACGAAATCATTAGCGCGCCAGGGGTACGCCCGAAGATGCATTACCGCTCCATCGCTCATCCCGTGCGGGAGCCGAGAGGACCGGCCACGGACGAGCAAATATTTGACGTAATTATAGGTTAGCCCCGCTGATGATGTGGAGGCACCAAGAGCGTCTACTGCGTCTCCCGTCTCCACTCACTCCCTTCTTTCTCTCTCTCTCTCTCTTTCCCTCAGCTTCAGCTGAAAAGGCGTGCGGAGAGGGGAACCGTCGCGTGGGGCCGCCAGGCAGAACGGATCGCGGAAAATGCGATCATTTTTCTTTCTCCGAGTCGGCATTCCTTGCGAGCTTTTCTCGGCGCCATCTGACGTCTGCTCGGCGCTTTACTGAGAGAGCGCAGCGCAGAGCGCTTCGTCTATGGCTGATGGATATTTGTAAGCTTCTCCAAGCTTATCACGATGTTACGGCTGTTAGCCGTGTCTGCAAAAGTTGAATTCTTAACAGCCTAGTCTATTTTCTTTCAAATGTTCATCGTCGTCATCATCATCATCATCATAATGAGCTGCAGCAGCAGGTAGATGTCTCAACATAGGGAGCAATCACTTCACGGTTCACAACAGGCCACGGACAAATACCGCACGGACAAACACGGCACGGACAAACACGGACACGGGAACGCACAAACACAAGCAAAAGGGAGACTAGACAAAACAAGTGCTTATCAGCGCTTGCTTTGTCAGCTCCCATTTGTCCGTGTTTGCTGCGCTTTTGTGAATCGTGACTATATATCAACTCTCCCAACTTCCTTTACTCAGCAATCTCTTCCCTTAGTGATATCTAATCGAAATTTTACTGTGCCAGAAGCAGGCACCCTTTTTAAACCTCGTCTGACCACTTGGCAGTATGCCGCCTTTTCCTTCGTTTGTCTTCTCTTGGTAGCCACTCCGCTACCTTGGAGCTCAATTGTTACTCGTTTTCCCCATTTCATTTTTCTTCAAAGTCGCATTTTATGTTTGTAATTTCAGGACTGGTATCAAAAACCTGTGTTTGTTTTCTAACTCGCCTAAATCTCTTTCGGTTTTGCTTTGTGAAGTGTTCATTTATTCTGTTTAGTTTTACAGTGAAGAATTTTATAAGAGAGGTAGCCGGAAATACTACGTCTGAGAAGAAAAATCGCACGGCAAATTTTGTACTTTTAGCTCCGTTTGCATGAACTCGTCGGATTCGGGCTGGGCTCTCGGTCATGTCGACGTTAGGCTCACGTGAACGCTAGCTCGTCGAGTAAGGCAGTTTACATCAGGCTATAGCTGGGAAAGTTTTCGGTACGAGAACATAATAAAACACATCACGTAGCCACAGAAATAAAAACAGATGATCTGTGTGTGTTTTCTCTTTCTTGTGTTCCTACGTGTTTCTTTTTATTTGCGAATAAGCCAGGCCGGTATGAAGGCCGAGTTAACTGGCGTGGAAGTTGTTCGATCGCTAGAACATCCGGCAGATTGCACTTAATCCTCTTAAAGCCATGGAAAGGGATTAGTGGTGATGGTAGGAATAGGGACAGTCTTACCACTAACGCTTTCACACTTGCAGGGCTTGAACTCGTTTTTTCATGGATAAAGCGCGGTGACCGTGTATAGACGCCCGTAATTCGCATGACGCTGCCTCGACCCACTAATATTGCGTTCATGTAAATAAGCCTAGCGTTGGTTAGGTAAATATTTGATGATATGCTCTAACAAAGCGCCATGCACAACGCCAATATGAATTACTAAATGAGCGAATTACACTGTCCATATAAATTGTGAAAGAAGTAGCTATGAGGTCGTCGGTTCAGTCCAAGAGGTATGTCACCGAGGCCGCTCAACGAGCAAGCCTTGAGTCCACAAATTTTCACGCACACTGCATGCAATAGTCTATTAGTTGTCATCTTCAATGTCGTCGACTTCGATTGCATTCCTGTCCCTGTTAGGAGTTGAATAGGATACTGACTGTTATCCTCAATGGAAAATGAAAGTAGTCATTGGCTGCGCCTATTTCGTCATCATTTATGACCCTAAAACAGCAGATCCAACAAACACTCAGATAGAGTGAATGGCCAAAAGTGAAACTCGATGGGAACAGTGTCACTGCAATACAGTGAGTGAAGGCTGAACTTCCCAACTTCCTCTTGCGAACTATTGTGCACAGCAAAACTCCTTGAGACCAAATGTCATATGTGAAAGTCACAGGACTCCGGAGTGTTAAACGTCACGCGACAAAAATTTTATTTCAGTGTGTCAGCGTGTCATGAATACTATCCTTACCAATACGAAGGAAAAAATTTCGAACATCTTACCATCGTTCAAAACTTTGAACTGGCAGAGATTTTCCACGACTTCCTAACCACCGCCTCTCTCATGAGTGCATGCATTGTGACAACTAACCGCACATCTGAAAGCGAGGGTCCATTGGGGTGCATTGCTGTGCAGCAGCACAACAAACACTTCTCGTAGCGTTTTGAAGATATGTCATATTTAAATTGGTAATGCACACTTTGTGATGCTTTTCTTAGAAGTACTGGCTAGCTGGTAATTAACGGTTGCCTTCTAGGGTCTGATTTGAAATGAGAAAATAATTTGATAAAATTTTGTTTACAGCAGTCTAACAGCCGACCTCGCACAGAATACCTATAACCTGAGACAGCTCTGGCTAGTACATATCGTGATGCTTCGAGAATATATTAACCAAAGGCAGCCTCATAGGTCCAGTATGACGTCAGAAAGTTGCAATGAGACTTTTGCTTGCATGCATTCTTATTAATTTTACTCTCAACTATGGTCCACCCTGGCGACAGCTGCGCTACTTCATCTTGCTTACGTCACTGACAGATAATGGACTACAGGAAGGTTGGTCAAGATATGTTCTACTTTCTGGATAAAAGAGCTCTTTGCAGATGTCAGTTGTCCATATTCTTGCCTCTGCCAACTCATGTAACAAGAGATGAAACTCTTCGTGAAGGCATTAGCATCAGTTATCCCCTCGTTTTACAGACCCAAAGTTCGACTCACTCACTGCGCGACGACAGTTCGCGGAGTTGGAAATCGATGTCCGGCGGGACCATCGGACACCCGTGTTGCGGGCTGATTCACGGCTGCGCGGGCAAAAATTATCACTGCCTCGGCGAAGCGTGACATGGGAGGCGTTACAAAACCTTCCGACGCCGGGCGGTGCACCACTTAGTCTTTGTTATTCGCACCGTCGCCTTTCGCAAGTGGGAAGACAAGTCGTCATGTCGAAACCCGGTGCTACGCCGCACTCATCAATACCTGTTTGCCTCGGTGTCCCTAGACACTGCACTGCTCTTGCTCTGAGACAGCACGTATTCTTCCTGAGGGGCAGAGAAGGTGCAGTACTTCACCTGGCTTTCAGACAAACCCACGGCAAAAAAAAAAAAAAAGAAAGCAGTGACCTGTGAGCCGGAACGTGGTGCAGGGTAATTTTTGCCACTGAAGCTATGTGCAGCGTTGCCAACGAGGGGTTAGGGTGAACTCAGGGACGAAGGATGACAGAAGAGGGTGAACGTATATCGCTTATTGATGAGAGGTGAAGCAAGCGTAGAAAAACGAGGCTAACTCATAACTCTGATCGCGGCGCTGTTGCTGAGTGCTTTCTTTCCTTACCTGGGCGCGCTGTTGCTTCGCTACGCGACAGACCAAGTATAGCCCAGCTAGCTAATCTCATAAAGACACCGTCACCGGGATAGGATTTAGTACGCACAGAGAACGTATGTGACGAAAGCACTGCATAGTAGCGCTTACAACTGAATACCTTCTTCCAAGAGACAAAGGTCTGACATAATAAGCCACTCCCATCCTGCAAGGTGAATAGCCTGGCCGATGCTCCGTTTTGGCGACCATTGGTTGTCTTGCGAGGGTTGCTTACTCACAAAGTATTGCAGCAGTACACTTTACAGGCAGTGCTGGTTATCGGGGTGTAAATCCAGCGCATGCTATAAGTATTAATAAGCATAATGTCGTCCGTTCACGCAATCACGTTTCTGAGCATAGTTTCTCATTATTTGAAGGACGCCGTGCGTCAAGTGTAAGTGCCGAAAGAGAAAAAAAAAACTGTTGGTAAAATGAAATGCCGATGTCTGTTCGGAGCTCACGGTTTGTTTAGAATGAACCCCCTTTTATTAGAGAAATTTCCGGGGTAGCTACCGCAAGAAACGTTTCCTTCGGAACCAAAGAAAAGAATGCGAGCTGAGTGTGTAATTGCGGTTGTTCGATTGCGTGCTCGAAGGGGGTCCCTTGGTACCCGCAGGGTCGCTAGCACCATTCGCATTCATAGTTCCAGCGCTTGGTGCGCACACAGGTCTGCGGGCGTCGATGCCCCTTCTCTCATTGTTTCCGCAGCTCCACCGTCTTGTTGCGAACGTAATCGTTTTTGACCGCAGTGTAAATTCGAAGAGTGCATTCTATACGGCAGTGTTCCCTGTGCACCACTGACCCTTACCAATTACTGCTGCAGTTTTGAAGCTCAGGAGTCTTAAATTAACGCCAAGAGTTGATGCTTAGGCAAAAAGAAAGTTTAGACTATAAGAGGAGTTTCTCTCAGATATAAACCTTGGAGCGGAGCCCAGAAGTAGCTTTAGATTTACTTACAAAGCTGTCTGTACTGTACGTAACCCACAAAGCATACGTGTGCGCCTCGCCCTGCTCTGAAGCTCACGTCTACCGCAAATTATATTTCAAATAACTTTACTAATTGATTTTGAGACTATATTTCCTTTTCCGATCGGAAGAATGGCCACCGACCGTTGGATCGTATCACGCTGACTTCCGGGAGTAGACTGCTGCACTCTCGACGTTGTCCTATCGTAATTCTCCGTTGTTAGCGTCGTTCTTATTGCCTTTGTTTTGTTGTTGTCGTTGTTGTTGTTCCTGTATCCCAACCGCTAATATCACATATGTTGCTGTCACACCTGTTCCTCTCACGTTATGTGATCATTTCGCTAGTCAGCCACTATATCTGCATTACAACGATACACCCTCTCAGAGCGCTGAAGAGGCGGTTCAGAATTAGAACGTAAAAAAAAGCTGTTTAATTGACTGCACGTGTTTGGCCTCAATACAGCTGTGCTTTAACCTTAAATAACAAAGCGCACGTCAAATTCCACCCTTGAAAGCAAGTTGGCGTATAATTTAAAACGGCTCTCGACGGCGGTATGTGACTGAGAGCGAGCGTACGCCTGCATAACAATGGCATCGAAACAATCTCTGCTGGCAGTCAGGAATTCGGTGCTTCGCGAAAAATCTTGCAGGCTTATGGAGCGGAACATTAATTTTCATTCCGCCCGATTCATGTGCTAACGCGGGCGTAAAAAAAAAACGCGCTGGAAATTCAAGAAGGCCCGCTGCATTAATGGCAGGCAAACCCGTGGCTGCATTTGCGTCGGAGAACCTTTGCAGGCAGGAGTGATTCTTGGAACTGAACATAAGAATAGAAATAAGCGGAAATGGGGGCACGCATGAATATTTTCGCGGAACATTATTTTTCCGGCAGAATCACTCTCCGTCGAGACAAACATCACCGGGCCTCGACATTAATCTTCATTAGAACCGCAGCGCGGCAGCGAAAAAAGAAAGACCCCAAGTGAGCGACAAATCCTGTAATAAATTTATTAAGCCCGCGCATAAAGCATTCCCAGCTAAGCTCACGAAAGCGCGAGGAAAATGTTTGCGGAAGTGTGCACGGGTGTTCAAATAAGGATGGAATGCTGCTCAAATGCGACTGCGTACAGCTCACCGAGCCTCATTCCAGGCTGTATCTTTTTTTTTTCACTGTTTCTCTCTCCTAGAGTTAAGGATTAGAAACTAGAATTCATATGCCATCAAAAAGAAAAAAGAAAGATCTTTGCGTTTGCGAGTTACGGCAACGTAATGTAGTGAAACTGGTTATTGGAGTCCATTGGTTTAAGGTTTATAGGAGTTTAACTACCCAAAGTGACCCACCCAGTCTGTGAGGGATGAGGTAGTGAAGGACTCGTTAAATGAATGCAAGAAAGTATATTCGATGTAACCCTGCCATATATTAACGTTCATTGTTTTGAGACATTGTCACCCTTAAAGAACCTTAGGTTGTATATGCCTGTTCTGAAGGTCTGTTTTGTTTATTTTCCTTAATTTGAGAGGGAATATAAAATGATCATAAAAAGTTCTAAAACACGATCTGTTTCGTAAGCACCTGACTCCTGAATACGATGCGCACACCCCATTCTGTTTGCATATCAATGTTACGTTTTAACACGAAAGACAGTGTTCCGGTTTCACGTAACTTGACATGGCTTTTTCTAGGGCATTCGCCCAATCTAGTGACTCTCCAGCGAAAGCTGCGACCTTATTACCATGCACCCGTCTTAGACGTTCTTTCTGACTACTGTTGCACACATTATTGTAACACTTCCTGCAACTAAGGCCTTGCAATTACAATGCGATGCATACGCAGAACCTGCTAATCTCTCAACAACGGTCTTTTCAGATCACACGATTCTTATCTATATCATGATATCCGCTGTTACCATTAAACTAAATCCTACAAACAACATTCCTACAACATTGAAAAGTTCGGGGTGGCCACAAGTTCAGACATCATTAACATATGCACATTTCAACGCCTGCTTACTCCGACCCCGAAGAAAGTTTCGACTTACCACATATAAATGAGTTAAGAGAGGAAAAATCTATATTGCATCATTTTCAAAGTGCACACATACGCACCGCCTTCGCGAAAAGTAAACAAGGTAGCGGAATCTTTTTCTTTGCCGTTTACCGAAGCATTTATGAGACCCGTTAAGCTCTAAATCTTTTTAACATAAAGAGAGCCCTCGTGCTCATTTTAAACGACCTTTTCGTGGTCAGGGGTGCCCTAGGGATTGCGTTATACGGCTGAGAAGAAACCCAGTTGTTCGGTCACTTTTGACACAGAGAATATGAGTATAGCCACGTACACACGCGCGCGTAGGCACTGGCGAATACACGTCCATGCGCAGATATACTGCAGAACACGCTGGCGCGCAGAAATTACAGAACAGGCCATGTAGGAATAACAAAGATGTGGGAAACCTGACGAGGGTGCTTCTCAGTTCATTGCTTTCTGAACGGGAACACGGCCAAGATTTTTCAAGTAAACAAGGAGGAAAGAGATTTTTTTTTTTTTTTGTCGAAGCCCGATGTGAACATTGTATTAGATTCTTTTGTCCATTGCGTGTGCATTGACGTTTTGCGCATTTGGAATATATCACTGGCTTTTTTTCTTTGCGTCGCAAGAATGCAAGACGTTGCAACGTTGATTCTAATATCGAAGTTGCTTGCTAATACTGATGCGGATTTAGTTCTTGTCGTTCCACCCACGTTGATATCTCAGATAATATTTATCGTACGGCGATACAAGTTTCTATTTTGTGCAGAGTGATGGAAAAAGTAGCTGTCACTTGAAATAACGCCGAGATCTGCGATTGTAAATTTCCTTTAAAAAAATAACGAACTCTTTATGATCTCGAGTTTTTTTTTTTTGTCTTTCTGTCTTTCTCCTCATTAGAACAAGTGGTTTGTTGTGATGAAGAGATGCTTGGAGAAGTAGGCAATTCATGCAAATGTCGATAACCAATCTGAAGAACGTCGTTGAAGGTAGAGGGCTGCGCCTGTTGTCGTCAGCTCAAGGCACGAAAATAACCAATGAAAAAAGGAAAGATTGGTTTGGTTTGTGGGGTTTAACGTCCCAAAGCGACTAAGGCTATGAGAGACGCCGTAGTGGAGGGCTCCGGAAATTTCGACCACCTGGGGTTCTTTAACGTGCACTGACATCGCACAGTACACGGGCCTCTAGAATTTCGCCTCCAAAGAAATTCTAGCCGCTGCGGCCGGGATCGAACACGCGTCTTTCGGGACAGCAGCCGAGCAACATAACCGCTGAGCCACCGCGGTGGCGAAGAAAGGAAAAAATATAGGTATACTTCCACAAGCAACAAGGCACCGCTGTCAAGTGTCATGTTTCCAGGAACGTAGCAAATCCGGGAAAAGCTAAGCTTTGTTCCCGTTCACTTTTTCTCCAGGACCTCCCTAACACAGCACTGGGCGCGTCCTGTGGGCACGTCATAACCCTCTTGCATCGTTGTGCGTAAGTGTTCCTCGGAGCCGTATGACTGCGACCCTGTAATGACCGTCGTCACACTGCCTCTGACGGCAGCTGCGTCCATTGCTCGCTGTTCGTCACCCGGATCGCTATTAATAACTTGCCTCCACGCTAGCTGCGTCGCCATCCGATGAGCGTGCTCGTGTCAGGCATCCGTCATCCGGGGTCCTTCTTCTGTCGTGCGCTCATTTTCTTCGGTGCCCTTACCTGGTGCAGCCAGTTTCTTGCCTGTTATGCGTTGGTACGTCCGCAATCTGTCAGCAGGATGGAGCTTAATGGATGTTCCCTCTTTTCCTCTCGCTGTTCTCACGTGTGTCTGTGTGGGTCTGAGACAGGAAGAGTTAAGCGTTGGGTCGCGCACAGAGCTAGGAGCGAGTATGCGTGTTTTCTTGCTTCAATACCGCCTAGATTCATTGCTGAATGGCTTGCAATAACGGCCTTAAAAACGTAGCCTTAGAGCGAAGGGCTGGGACTTAATGCGATGCAGAGAGTTGCACAGAAGTGGGAGCACTAAAGTAAGCCTGAGAGAGTGTCTGTTCTTGTTCTTTTTTTTTTTTTTTGTCTTTTGCGTCGGTGCATCCTTCAGTGACAGTTCATGTCTTCGCTGCATCACCGCGATGGAAAGTTCTCAGTATGGTAGCTACTTTTTTTTTAGGTTTTCTTCCAGAAAGAGGATTTCGATCAGGGGCCAAGTTTTATGACTAAAAGGCGGCGAATGCTACACGGTGCATCATAGAGGACGGGGTGATTTGCGCGAATGCGGAGCCGGGAACTGACCGTGTTAGTGTCCGTGCGAACGCACCCCTACTGAAACTTTCCATACTAGTCGGTCGCACGGAATTGTGGGAATATGGAGTTCATATCACGTGCAAAAATATACGGACATCCATACGTTTTTGTATCCAGTCCGTACAGTTTCTATAAAATTTTCATATAACTTCTATAAAATCTGCGTGACGTCATATGGAGTCGGTAAGCTTCCATACGCGTTTTCCATATAGCCCACACCGATTCCGTACACTCCATACTGACTCCATATATTCCATACGGAAATGTATGGAATATATGGAGTCGCCTTCTGGAAACGTTCAGTAGGGAAAGCTAGTAATAGCTTCATTAAGCTACTCCTTGTATTAACAAGCCCTCGTACAGGGCGTGCCATGAGAAGGTGGCCACGAACACTCTCATCAAAGCGGCAAAACAGGTCGCAATGAAACTTAGCCTGAATATGTCATACACTTATTTGTAAGGAGCACTGGACAATTGCATATGATGAAAGTTACCTCTACAAGCGTCCGCACTCACATACAACCGAGCAGGCTACGTTCCTGAAGACCCGTGTAAGTACCGCCTAAATCTCCTCTCATAATTTTCTTCCTGAAAGGTCCTATCAGGCTTGTACTTTTTCTCGCATGGTTATGTCTTCACAAAGAGCACATGTTTCTGCATACTATGCAGATGAATGGCGAATACTTGCAGCCGCCGAGAGCTGTAGTCCTCCTATCGGTAAGCACCGGGTTGCAGACCACGACGAGTTCACTAGAGTACAGCTCACTCCCTTTTTACCCCCATATTCAGGTTGCGGCAGCTGCACTTCGATGGTATCAACGGGCAAAAAACTGGCAGCGGTTTAACTCTGTTAAACCTAGTGAGACGAGCGGAAGCTCTTGCTTAACTAGAGCGGAAGCTCTAGTTAAGCAAGGTTACACATTGTTTTGTCCGGCGCGGCGGCGGCGGCGAGTGCAGCTGTTGCGAATCACGTGGTATGACGTCAGGCCGCTCCTCCGGCATAGAGGTCAAGCGGCAACTTTCGAGACCTTGAAAGTTGCGGATCGGAGAGTAAGCGCTTCTGCTCTTTAAACGGCACTGTGCTGAGGAACGTACGTATTAAACATACAAAGAAATCCTGGGCAAGAGCATTTTTTCAGCGGTCTTTTTATGAACGCCATTTTTTGGCAGTTCGTAGGATTTCACTGCAGCAATCACTATATCCGTGGATCTCCCTTCGGTCCGCTTGCAGTTTTGTACTCTTTATAGTCAAAAACGCACCCCATTGGTTTTTTATGGCAGTGTAAACTAGTTTTCGCGAGTGCAGGACACACTTACAGTATTCGACAGTTGCCTCATAATTAAAAGCGATGTACAAGAAAGCTGGACTTGATGCTACGTGGCCGAAATAATGTGATGATATCTGCCGCGGCGTCTCTCGTAGCACAAACGCAGTTCCGAAGGTTAAACCCCAAGCACCGTATCAGGCCCTATGCTCTCGTATAATTTTTTCTTATTTAACTGCAGAACTAGTTTTAAAATATCAACTATCTGATCCAAATTCGTTGCAATCAGACTGATGAATCGGAGCTACGTTTGAGTAGAAAAATTTTTCTGAAGGTTCCAGCTTAATTTCAATGAAGAATTTTTCCGCCTTCTCAATCGCGAATCAAGTATTAACGGTAGCCACTGAAACTAGCAGTGCAAGCAGATAAAATAAATATTTTCTAGCCACTCTGATTTTCTTGTTTTTAATTTCCTGAGAGGAAGATTACTATATGATTTGGCCGTACCATGCACATATGAAACTGGCCCACGGTAACTACTGAACTGAGGGGGAAACAGGCCGTAGGAGACTGAAAATGTTTACACTTCACCGGCCGGCTTGGTCTAAGACTAAGAAATGAGAAATTCTGGGCATCACAGTGCTTACAAAGCGGATGCATCCACAGATATCGCAACCAAAACCTTTCGCCTAACAACGCTCCGTGCAGGCGCATATTGGTAGTCACTTATTTATAAGACGCGAGAACTTTATTTTCAAGTTTGCAGCGCCTCCAACTGGAATGCTAAGTTAAGCAACATATGCAAATGGTACTCGAAGGATTTCTGTTACACCAAGTGCGCATGCGCCACGATAAGCTGTTGAGCCGCGATAAGGAATGCTTGTTCCCGTCTACCCAGCCCTCCGGCCGCAGTCAGTAGCCAATGTGATAGCATTAAGAGCCTCATTGTGGAAAAAAAAGATGTGTCGTTGGTCATAAAATGCGACCATTGGCTGCAGGTAAGTGGCATTGCTAGACCGGATAATTTCCATTGGCTGGAGCGAAGTGACGTCACCAGACCCTAGGTAACGTCACTTCCGTGAGGTATTTGCGTTAGTGTCGTCGAGGTGCATAATGTAGCTGTAGGCAATGCACAGAAATCGAAAGCGTGTTAAGTGTTCATCCCCGTATATTTTTGTTGCACTAGATAAATGGCTTACACAGGAGTATTAAAGTATTCAATCTAAAATAAAACACCACGAACGGAGTCTAATAAGTTTTGACTCCTTTGCTGCATCTTTATGAAGCGATTGAATTGGAAGATTTCATTTTCAATGAAAAGCTTGCAATATCATATTTTCATGGAGAGCATAACTCTCTTACATAGCCTGCGCCAGCGGCACTAGCTGCATTCCAGTCACCGGTGCTCGTTAGCTCGTGCATGCCATCACAGAAGAATGATGCTGCTAGCTGGCGTCAGCAACTGCACGTGCATTGACGGTCTCTTCGTCGGGCACGTATCAACTACGTTACGACCATGTCTTCCTTATCCTTAAATTTTAAAATAGCCAAAAGAACAAAAGCACGATTTCCGGCCTCGGACAGGTGAGGTGGAGTAGCCGCATTCCCTAACTTTTTGAGCATTCCAAGCTCAAGCTGCAAGACGAGGTCAATGACGGCTCAAGCATGAGAACAAGCTGGCAGTGCACTGATTTTAAGACGTTGTAGAGTCGAGAACGGCTCCATGCGCGACGTCGCGACCCACGATAGCATGAGACCGCTGTTTTCTAACTTCCGATTCATATCATAGCTGTAGAGACTCCACTGCAGAGATATTGTACGGAGCAATAGCTAAGTGCTGTTAAGTTTCGCTTTTTTTTTGTTTTCCTCCCGTCGTAGGCCCTCAGTCGCTGGCAGCTAATAATGTCATTCCTTCGGGCAAACAGAATTCAAGCACGCTCTTCGGAATGTCTGAAATGAGTTTATGTTTTCGTTTTTTTTTTTTTTGCACTGCGCTACCGGCGGGGTGAAGAGACGGTGGGATGGCATGCCGAGTCGATATCGAAAGAGGCAGGCGCGTTCTAATTGCGTCAACTGGGTGCACGTGAGCTTTCTCCAGTACGTCGAATCGGAAATCGATAATGCCGGCAGAAATACGGCGGGGTGCCTCATAAGGAAGGAAGGACGAGTTGGCCGGGGGGGGGGGGGGCATGGAATAGCTTCTGTCTGAAATCACGTTGTTGACATAAGCGGCTTTCCTGGCTCTTTATTATTTCATTCTACAGTAGAACTTTTCGAACTAGGGTCTGCCTGGCCTCATATTTCTTTGCTGCATTTTACTTCAGCGCCAGCTCGTTCTAAGCGACGTTACGTTCAGGGAGTCCTCTGGCCGTTCATCTAATTGCTCATGACATGAACCTCGCATTCCTGAGCGGCAAGTCGCGAATAATTGCGCTCACATTGGCATTCTTGTCCTGCATTTATTGGCTTGAAATGAACGAGCGCTTTCTGAAACATGAAAATCTCAAGAAGAAAATTAATTTTCCTTATAGCCTGAAATGCAGGTCGCAAGGGGGAGACAGATATGGCAGGTTCTCTCAGATCATGAATAGCAGTTTACCAATATCCGTCAAGAGAAAAGTATACAACCGCTGTATCTTAACGGTGCTCAACTATGGGGTAGAAGCGTGGAGGCTAAAAAAGAGGGTTCAGCTTAAGTTAAGGACAATGAAGCGAGCTATGGAAAGAAAAATGATAGGTGTAAAGTTAAGAGATCGGAAGTGGGTGTAGTGGGTGAGCGAACAAACGCCGTTTAATGACATCCTAGTCGGAATCAAGAGGAAGAAATGGGCTTGGGCAGGGCATGTAATGCGAAGGGAAGATACGGGATACGGTGGCAGCAACTGGGTTCATTGGAGAGACATGGGAGAGGCCTTTGCCCTGCCGTGGGCGTAGTCAGGCTGATGATTATGATGATCATGACGATGATCATGATGATGTTCTGTATTTGGGGGAAAAAACGATCACATTTTTCGTGGCATCCGTATTCCATAAATTTTTGTGCGCAAGCTTACATAGTTGGTATAGTTACACGGCAGCAAAACAATGAATTATGATTAATCTCCATTTAATCCGGAAATGAGCGCTTGCTAGGAAGACACAACCACGTTTAAATTCTATTTATTCATCGCCGACTCCACTTATACATGGTCAGTTGTGATAATCTCTGTCTTACAAACCGTGAAGGACCTCTGTCGCAATGTTCGTGCCTACTCTGGACTGCCGTCTGTATTTTCCCGTACTCGGCGCATTCGAAATCCTCAGAATACCTCGAGCGGGAACCGAAGACAGCTAAGAGCTCGTATGCTCTGAAGAGATTCTGAATCTCCTCTTTCTACGCCCCCTCTCCCTCCCTTCCTACCCTCGGAGCCCCCGTACGGAGGTATGGCCGTGTTTACTGCTTTCACCGATGGTACAACGCAGTCGGCATGGCTCCCATTCGAAGCTGCCGCCACCATTGAGCTCTGAATGGGAACCATGACGACTGCGTTGTACCGTCCACGCAGTTACGTCACAAGCGGAAAACGGAAGAACTGCGGCGACGGAAGAGAGAGAGAAGCGTCATCGCTGTAACGGCGAGACTCCTAGTGAGGAAATGAAATTGCCAGCAACGCACCAATCACGGCTCTAACTCCTTTTCTCGGATGGATAAAAATTGATCGACAACTCGTCGCTGCATCTGGTCGGCTCTACCTTCCTTGCCTGTCTTTCATCAACTGCATCCTTCCTTAACGTTGGTTCAACATCGGGCCAAGGTTCAGCTGCCAGTCACGTCGGTTGCCGATCTGAGACCGATGTTCAGCTGTTATTTTCAGTTGTCTAAATGAGCTTGTGTCTCTGAGGGACATTAAAAGAGACATCAAATTCGTTCAAGTCATCGCCAGCAGTGTGGAACGTCACGATTCGATCGATTTCAGCGTTAAAAAACTACAAGAGACGTGGCTCTATGGGTGGGTGCGCGACATTGGAAGCCAGGGAGCAACCCAGCAAAATGAGCAAAGAAAAATTAACGTGAGCTTAAAGGTTCAATGACTATTGTCATTAATAGCCTAAGCTATAGGCAGTGTCTTAATGAGCTCCACAAACCTTCTTACTGGGGTCCCTATATAAGAGCACCATAGGCCAAGTCCTCGAAGAATATCAGAAGGCGCCTAACGCTCTTCAAGGAATGTAGTTCATGAGGAACCAAGTGTAAGAAAAGGAGGAAAAACATCAGGCGGTTAATACAAACACACGATGTGAGTAACAGCAAAGGAGCTGAATGCGATTAGTCTACTCTCCTAAACGCTGAATTATCCTCGGAGTGCGAAGCAAAGTGCCCGAGCAAGACAAGACGACGCAGTGGAAGGAAAAGACGTAAGTAAACCTAAGTTCTTCTCGAAGAGATAAAAAAAAGGAAAAGATGCAATCTCATGGCTCATATGTGCATAGTGTGAGAAGACGAGCGTGGCAAAGCAAATAAATGAAGGAGTAACAAACCAGAAAACAATTAGACAGATGCCCGATGGTGGAGCTTCGGGGTCAGAGCATCGGGCACTGCGGATCAAACGCGATAAACAAAAAAAGATGTACGGTCGATGGAGGCAGGAGCAAGACCGGACAGCCAACCCTTACGCCCCTCTTGTCGCACCCATTATTCTTTTATATATTTATGTGTTGGGCATCTGGCTTGTTTTCCATCAGTATATAGTTTCCTTCCAGCTGATCACCCACGCGACGCCGAACGAGTCCGGCGACACAAAGAGGATAAGGGCACCCAGCTCGTCTCTGGCCACAGCTGCTCCCATCGGACTATCGCCCCGCTTCACTCGTCTGTACCACGCCGGCTACGGCGGATAGGGAGCTTCGGAGACCACTCGAAGCTTTCCATACCGGGGGTGGGGAGGCAGTAAAGCAATAGGAACCGTGGAAGTAACGCGTTGTGCAGCGTTGAGATGGTGTAACGGGAGGCAGAGGTGGTGTTCGCAGAATATTTCAGATTTCGAACACTGATTCACGTAAGTTGGCTCCAGCCCGTTGTTTCTTTTCTCTGTTTTGTTTCCTGCGTGCGCGTTTTGTACATGTACAGTGGTGAGCAGCCTTGTCTAGAGCGCTCGGGCGGTGCACTTCCTTGCAAACAAATCCAGATTTTGTGGCAGCCTCTAGGGTCCAGCTGCAACGCTTGCATGGAAGTAGCGCCAGATAGCCTCGTAAACAAAGCAGGCACGAAAACTTTGCCCTGTAATGAGGGGCTGCTCTCTAATTTCGGTTTTTGTTACCAAGTGCGCACTGCTCAAGCGCTCTAAACAAGGCTGCTCACCACTGTACAGGTATGCGGATCATATATACAGGCTGCTTCACCTAAGATTTCACACAATTTAAAAAAGATAGACTTTTGAATTAGAAGGACGCTTTCTTTGCAAAAAGTTGTCAACACTGTAGTACATCAAAATACTGCTCAGGAGTGCTAATTAGCAGGCTGGTTGACCAATATTGAATAGTTAACTTTTAACTGTTACTGTTGGGCTCCTTTTAACTGTTACTGTTGGGCTCCTTGTATATTGAGAGATGTGTAGTCCACCTTAAGTAATGTCCATATCAGGCCTTTGAATTTTTAAAACGCGGATACCTGTCGGCACTGTGGCCCAACAAATTTTCGCTATTTCGGCAAGTTACGTGCACTGGAGAGGTTGCTTTACCTGCTAACTTCTCGGAAGCACGTGTATTTTGGCGCGATGTATATAGGCGTAATTTCACGCAACACAGCGGCGAGCGTAACCGCGTTTTAGAAATTCTAAAACATGATAAGGATATTAATTGCGATTTGCTACGCACCTCTCAGTAATTAAAGAGCCTAATGGTAATTGTTAAAAAGATAACTATTCAGTATTAATTAACCAACCCGCTAGTTAACGCCCATTAGCCATATTGTGATGTACTCTACTGCTGGCAGAGCTATGCCGAAAAAAGCGCTCTTCTAACTCAAAAAGCTTTTTTTTTTAAATTGTGTAGTCTTATGTGAAGAAACAGTCGCGATCAGAGTGACCTACAGCGCTCTGGCGGCTCCCTTCTCCTGGTTTGGCTTTGATAGAAAATGAATACGCTGTGCTGCACAGTCCCAGGCACGCGGGCACGCTGCTCGGCATCTACAGGCTGTCCAGGCTAACTTTAAACAGGGATTAAAAAATAAGGTATTTGAGGTAGGCGAGGAAAACGACTGACATACACCTACCAACCGGCTTGCGCATCATATACAATTTTATTAATTAGTTAGCAATGCAGATAATTTTCTTAAGTGCTTAAATATTGAATTTACACAGCAAATCTCAATAGCAAAGTTGGAGAGCCTCTTCAGAAACCCCCATTCCATTTATTTGCGATAAAGAAAGCATCACGTGTATCTTTATTCCGAGCTGCAAAGAAAGCCCGCGAAATAGAAAAAAAAATCACGTGACTACCGCGTTCGCGCGCCACGATTGTGCTGCTCTCAATCCTGGCTTGAGTGAACGAAATAAGCTGCTGGTGGTGGTGAAAAACTTTAATCAAAGAGAGCTTGAGTGTCAAAAAACCCTGCTGCATGGTCGGTATCCTTAGTCCGGGACACCGCACGACGAGGCCCCGTCTCGCGCCCGCTTGACCAGAGCCCTTTGGGGCTCCAGTGTGGAGCAGTTGAGGAGGGCAGTCTCCCATGCCTCTTGGGTGGCGGTGGGGGAAGGGGGAAGGTGAGGATTCTGAGTACATGCCCACACCATGTGAAAGATATCGCAGATCTCTCCACAGTGCGGGCAGCGCCCATCTGTGTTCGGATCGAAGTGTTTTGCTATGGCAGGACAGAGAAGGGTTCCTGTCTGCAGGCGCCGCAGAGTTCGCTCTTCCGCCTTACTCAGCCCCTTGGCAGGTGCCGAGTAGTGACGGTGGCTGTCGCAATAAGGAATTAGGATTTCACGGAACCGCAGAAGCGGTTTATGAGCTTCTGAGCCAGGAGAGCTAGGATGAGGACCCCGGTGTGTGAGCGCTCGGGCGGCCGCATCAGCGGCCTCATTGCCTCGTAGACCCTGGTGGCCAGGAGCCCAGATCACTTTTGTGCGAGTTGGATCGGCGAGAGCGCGTCTTAGAATTTGCGAGGCAAGAGGTGATATTTCGCCTGCAAGATAATGTTCACAGGCGCGGCGAGAGTCTGTGATAACCGTTTTCGATTTTGGATCGGCGGCAGCGAGAGCTATTGCGACTTCCTCCGCTCGTGTTGAATTTAGGGCCCGAAAACATAGCCCATCGACATTCATTCCCCGGTGGACTACGGCAGCCGTGAAGAATCCCGCGCTCCGGCAGACAGAAATGTCGATGGTGGTTGCACTCTGATGCTTGCAGACTGGCTCGCGCGGGCGTCGCAACCACCGTCGACACATCGGCCTGCCGAAGCAATGGGGTCGTCGCGCCATACAAGCAGCTGATTTCGCTCATTCAAGCCAGGATGCGAGAGCAGCACAATCGTGGCGCGCGAATGCGTTAGTCACGTGATTTTTTTTCTGTATTTCGCGGGCTTTCTTTGGAGCTCGGAAAAAAGATACACGTGAGGCTTTATTTATTGCAAATAAATAGAATGGGGGTTTCTGAAGGGGCTCTCCAACTTTGCTATTGAGCTTTGCTATCTAAATTCAATATTTACTCATTTAAGAAAATTATCATAATTGCTCATTAATTAATTGCGAAACCGAAAATTGCCTATGATGCGCTAGCTGGTTGGTAGGCGTATGTAAGTGGTTTCCCTGGCCTACCTCAAATACCTCATTTTTCAACCCTTGGCTAAATTTAGCCTATAAACCCTGTATATACAGAACATTGCAGCAGCATCCGACACTCATTGCTTCGTGACATCCGCTCATACCACCTGATGCGTGTTGCAAGTCATACTGCACGCAAAAGTACATATAAGGACTAGCGTTTTTTATGTTAATGCAAGAGTTCACGGAAAAACGGTGGAGGAATGGAAAGGGAGGCGGCTGAGCTATAATGATCTATGATGGTTTATAATGGTCTATAATAGTCTCAGCTATGAAGGTCTCGGCGGGACGTATACACTTGTGATTTGTGATTGTAATTTGTAAGTTTTGTAATTTTCTTCGTTTGCATGTTATCACCATCTCGCACTCCATATTTTTTACACCATATTTCTCTTAGTGAAGAGTTAATTTGCCTTAGTAGCGCACCAGAGACTCCACGTGAAGTCTGACGAACTCTTGTTGCCAAAATTTTGGCCAACAGACTCCGCTTTTCTCTCGCCCTTCGTTCAACTTAGTGCTCTCAAGAGTCCCAGCTCGCACATATGTCTAATGCGCATTGACTTGGAGTATACCACTTTAACAACTGTGCTTTTTTTCGTGTTAGTACAAGTTTCATAGTAGCTGTTCCTGTGTGAAAAAGAATTCGGGGGACACTTAGGCTCCCGCTAAAATGCGATAGCGTTCATAGGTCCCTTCAATGGTCTGGAGTCTTGTTTTCATATCACTTCACACTCACGGGCACTGTTCTTCATTGTTTTATTAAGCATGAAATGCTTTTAGCTCCCGTTGTCGGCAGTGGGGTGACGTCACGCCGAGACCGAGAGCCAACATCCGGGCACTGAATTCCACTCATCCGGGCACTGAAACGAGAACATCCGGGCACCGCACGAGATTTAACGAGATTTAACCAGACACTCTAAGCCCTCCTACAGGACCGGCATACAAGCGCCGGTAGCTTCGCGCCGAACGGGTGGTGGCGTTCTTCCCTTCCTGTACGGTGCGGTTCGGGTGTCCACCGAGATGATAGAGAATTACTGTGTCATTTCCTTTCCTCAAAAAGCGTTGCGTTCAAAGGGCAAGGCATCGCGCCGAACATGTGGTGGCGTTCCTCCCTTCCTTTACGGTGCGGTTTGGGTGTCCACCGAGATGACAGAGAATTACTGCGCCATTTCCTTTCCTCAAAAAGCGTCGCGTTCGATGGGCATCGCGCCGAACGGGTGGAGGCGTTCCGTGGTCTGCCTGGCAGCGCTACAACACGCTGTCGCGTTCCACTCCTAAAGGCGAAGCTTAAGCGTCAGTAATTAGCACTTAATTAGTATTTTGTCATTAATCAGTAATTAGTCACCAATTAGTAATTTGTCATTACTTCGTCATCAATTATGTGTGACGTAATTCAGTGCTGACGTCACCAGTGTCACATAGGCAAAGTGGTGCGGAAAACGCTTTCGCCTCTACGCACTTTAGACAGTTTCGAACGCGCTGCATATACATTCTTGTCAGGCCTGCGTCTCATGTCCGCGTACGCTTCTGCATCGTTCTGCATTTCATGCTTACCCTACTCTCGGTTACGGGGGAGGCACAGATTTTTAAGCATGAAATGCTTTTAGCGCCCGTTGTCGGCAGTGTGGTGACATCACGCCGAGACCCAGAGCCATCATCCGGGCACTGAAATCCACTCATCCGGGCACTGAATTCCCGTCATCCGGGCACTGAATTCCCGTCATCCGGGCACTGAAATCCACTCATCCGGGCACTGAAATCCACTCATCCGGGCACTGAATTCCAGTCATCCGGGCTCTGAAACGAGAACATCCGGGCACCGTACGAGACTTAACGAGATTTAACGAGACTCTCTAAGCCCTCCTACGCGACCGGCATGCAAGCACCGGTTGGTCTCCAAACGAGACAAAAAATAACTGCTGCCAGTGCCTTCTCAATGTTTATCAAGATATCAGTGGAGCTGTGGGTTTGATAATGCACGGAATTATAATTTCCGATTTCTAATAAGGCTTGCAAAAAACACATAAATGCCACGTTACACTTCGTTGTCATACGTGATCCGGGGGAGAAGCGCTGCGTTCAAAGGGCAAGGCATCGCGCCGAACGGGTGGTGGCGTTCCTCCCTTCCTTTACGGTGCGGTTCGGGTGTCCACCGAGATGGCAGAGAATTACTGCGCCATTTCCTTTCCTCAAAAAACCTTGCGTTCAAATGGCAAGGCATCGCGCTGAACGGGTGGTGGCGTTCCTCCTGTCCTGTACGGTGCGGTTCGGGTGTCCACCGAGATGACATTAGGCCCGTAAACATTTCATGCTTACTCTACTCTCGTTTACGGGAGAGGCAGAGATTTTTTTTTTATTTCATTTTGTTCTGTTAAAAATTTTATTTTTTTTTACGGCAAGATACAAAAGGCCTCTTTTTAGCCAAAAACCACAAACATCGCTCAGTAGTCATGAGCAGCTTGCCCTCCTTCAGATTGACCTTGCGAAAGCATTTGACCGCGTACGCCATTCATTTCTGTTTTCACTTCTAGAGCGAGCAAACGTGGGTTCTACTGTACTTAAAGGGGTGCAACTTTGCTACAGCAACTGTTCAACACGATTGATCATTAATGGCCAGCTCTCGAACCCTGTGCCAATCCGCTCTTCTGTGAAGCAAGGCTGTCCGATGTCTCCTCTGCTTTTTGCTCTTTACCTGGAACCGCTTTGTTTGAGTGTTTTGCGTAACAGTAATATCCATGGGTTCCCTATTTTGGGTAATGAAGTCAAATTGCTGGCATATGCTGACGACCTTGCATTTTTCTGCATTGACAAGCCCAGCATTGATAATGTGTTGTCCACAATAGATCAATTCGGCATCGTTTCTGGTGCTCAAATGAATCGCTCCAAAAGTTCTGGCCTATGGTTTGGTTCATGGGGCACAACTCCACCTCTGTACGCTGGCATAGAATGGTCTTGTGTGCCTCCTAAATATCTTGGCGTTCCACTTCATGCCTACAAATCCAGTGCCCATTACTGGAGAGAGCGAGTTCCGGCTGTTGAGCGTTATGCTCAGACGTTTGTACCGCATCGCCTCTCAATTTTTGGTCGAGCCCAGGCTTGCAACACCTTTCTGGCAACAAGAATTTATTACGTACTCCAGGTCCTTCACTGCGCCAGACATAACATACAGCGTTTCCATCGTATATTTGCGACGTTTATTTGGTCCTCCAAATTTGAGCCCATGCGGCGTGATAACCTTTTCAGGCCTGTTTGTGCAGGAGGCCTGGGCCTAGAGCACCTGTATGTGAGACAGTTGGTTGCCCGTTTCTTCTTTTTTCGTGCTTGTTCCCTTCCGATTATTAGAGCATTCTTGCAGGTTCACTTCATGACTCTACTTCCGAACTTAGTAGTTTCTTCCAATTTTACTGAACGACCCCGTTTACTAGGCTTTATGCAGGAAGTTTATGCCTCCGTGCGTTTTTTGACAGTTCGGTTTTCAAATGAGTACTTATATTCTGTTTCGCGCAAAAATCTGTACAGGGATTTGATATCCATGCTCTTCCCGCCCCCACTGTATCGTTCCGTCTACGTTGGGCTCATGGGTCATGATGTTTTAAAGCGAGTGCTTAAAATGCCAATTTCTCCTTGCACCAAAACATTTTTCTATAAATTACACACTGAAACTCTACCTGTCAAGACGTGGCTCGATAGGAAAAACATTTTTGTGTCTTCTGTAAACTGTCGCTTGTGCAATGTGCCTGAAACAATTGAACATTGTTTTATAGACTGCAAAGACGCGATTTTGTTTTGGGATGTGTTGCAAAGGACGCTACAGAAAGATTTCTTCCTAAATTCCTACAGTGTGCGCTACCTTGTTGTTTCCCAACCTGACTCGAATCCTTATGATATGATTCTTCTGATTGGACTTCATAGCCTTTGGAAAACGCGCATGCAAGATCGCAACGTTGAACCTGTCGTTTCGCCCAGAATTCACTTTAGCCGAATGTTGCTGCAGGTAACGGACATTTACAAAAATTCGGACTTCGTACCGGATTGGTTTCCTCTCCTGATGCGCTGTATATCTTTACCGGCCTTTTAGCTATAATATGTTACTATTATGTTTCTGCCACGTAGCGCCTACCTAGGTGCTCTGTAAATAGTTGTTTTTGTGTGTGTATATATACACACACATCTGTATATATATGCTTTGTATACAAAACCATGTAAATAAATACCATGAAAGAAAAAAAAAAAAAAATCGCTCAGTAGTCGGAGGGTTGCGCGTCTGGCTCATGACCCAAGGTGTATAGGTTCGAGACCCGGCTGAACCATTTTTCTTTTAATCGCAGTTGCTTCTTCCTCTTCACAGGAACTAAGTAATTGTTGTGGAATGACGTCACGACCGCGCAGACCCATGAGGAATTGCGTAATGACGTCATCCCTATTGCGATGTGTGATCGTTGAGGGTTTTTTAACCGCCCTTATGATGCCAACGAGAGGCGGTAAGCCATTTACGGATGAGGTTTGGCGTGTAGGCGGCATCGGCGATCATTTTATTAATGAACATCCACCCATGCCGTGTGAGAGCAGCTGAAGTAGCAAGGTAACTGGGTGGTGTAACGGCCGTAAGTCGATCACGGCTTCTCTGCTTGGCCCGCTCTAGTCCGAACGTAAGGACAACCAAGTTGGACATGTCAGTAGGGCCGTCGGTAGCGGCGGGGTATGCCAGCGGAGGAAGGAGCGAGATACTCTCCCGAGCCGCGTTGTTGGTGGACTGGTTACCGTCGTCATCGCCCGTGTGTCCAGGGGTCCACCCGAAGCGGATGCGCACGTTGCGCGTTAAAAGGGCTTTCTTGGTTTGAGGAGCTCGTGCACTGCTGCATGTGAATGAGAGAGTATTCAGATTATGCGCGGTGGTGGTGGTGGAAAACGTTTATTTCCTCTATTTTACAATATTTTTTTTTTTTTTTGCGGCTTCAGATGGAGTCTTCCATCTTCTCTTCAGGGTCGGTTCCCCTAGTCCAGGGCTCCGCTGAGGGTAGCTGCCTTGCATGCACGCCTTACTAGGCCTTGTTGGACTTTCAGGATGTCGCTGGATAGCATCCTCTCCCACTGTTCCGCACTCGGATTTTCTATTATGGGTAGCTCGTCTATTTTCTGGCAAGCCCATGTAGTATGGTATAGGGTTGGTTTGTCTCCACGCCACGGGCACCCGCTCTTGTACTGCGTGGGGTAGATTTTACTGAGCATGTTTAGGCACGGGAATGTTCCCGTTTGTAACTGTCGCCATGCTACGGGTCTTCTCTATTGAGTTGTTTGTGTGGGGGCGGGTATTTTCGTCAGATCCCTCTGTAGTAGTTAAGAATGTCTGTATAGCTTTGGGCTACCGGCTCGGGTTCCTCAGCGGGGTCGGGATTGTTGGATGCTCGGTTTGTTGCGTACCATCGAGCTATCCTACCCGCCTCCTGATTACCCGGTCGTAATGTCGGTATGTCCCGGCACCCAAACTATCGTGTGTTTGGCCTGGTTGTTTTCGGTTCTGCCACTTGAGCGGAGAATGCGGAGCGCGCTGTGGCTGATTCTGCCGTTTAGGTAGTTGCGGCATGCAGCTTGTGAGTCGGTGAGTATGGTTAAGGACCTGTTGGATCGGTAGCTCTCCGCTGCCGCTAGAGCCACGGCTGCCTCTTCGGCCTCGACTACCGTACAGTTCCGCAAATAATAGCACAAATCGAAAGACTAAAACTATCGGCAACGGGCCGAAGACTCCTGAGCAGATACAGCGGTGAAGCTACGATAAAAGAGACACAAAGCACGGAGACGATACCAGACGAATACAGAAACACCATCAAAGTAGCTCCGATACCAAGGATTTTGCGCGGCAGGTCAGTCTGCAGCAGTGGATTACCGGCCAGAACGGTTTCCACCTGTATTAGAGCGCCGTGTGTAGCGAGCTGTTTATCTTCCTTTATGCACCCATCGGGTGCACGAAAAGAAGAAATAGGTAAATTATTTTTGACGAAAGGTGAAGGTTTGATTTGGTTTATGGGGGTTTAACGTCACAAGGCGACTCAGGCTATGAGGGACGCTGTAGTGAAGGGCTCCGGAAATTTCAAACACCTCGGGTTCTTTAATGTGCACTGACATTGCAAAGTACACTGGTCTGTAGGACTTCTCCTCCATCGAAATTCGACCGCCGCGGCCGGGATCGAACTCGCGTCTTTTGGGTCAGCAGCCGAGCGCCATAACCACTCAGCCATCGAGGCGGCCTTGAAAGGTTGGTTGGTTGGTTTATGGGGCTTAACGTCCCAAAGCGACTAAGACTATGAGAGACGCCGTAGTGGAGGGCTCCATAAATTTCGACCACCTGGGGTTCTTTAACGTGCACTGACATCGCACAGTACACGGGCCTCGAATTTCTCCTCCAAAGGAAATGGCCCAGTATCTGTCACCTCTTTCTCTCTTCTTTCACTCCCACCTTCCTCCTTTCCCTTACGGTGCGGTTCAGGAGTCCACTGAGATATGTGAGACAGATACTGGGCTATTTCCTTTCCAGTATCTGTCTGAGATATGTGAGAGAGATACTGGAAAGGAAATGGCCCAGTATCTGTCTCCCATATCTCAGCGGACACCTGAACCGCGTCGTAAGGGAAGAGAGGAAGGTGGGAGTGAAAGAAGAAAGAAAGAGGTGCCGTAGTGGAGGTCTCCGGAGTAATTTCGACCACCTGGGGATCCTTAACGTGCACTGACATCGCACAGCACACGGCCGCATTTCGTGTTGCGCAGACTACAGACACACTCTCTCCCCTCCTCCCTTACCCTAGCCCACTATCATCCATCCTTCCCCACTCCGACATGTGCCCTATGGACAGAACCCTTCGCTTCTTCCCTCCACGTCCTTTCCCTCTGCCCGGCGGACCCTCCCCCGCGGGACCTAGAGAACCTCAAGACCTGGGAGGACTGGGAGACCCTGGTGCGTTCGGAGGACCCGGCCGTGCAGACCATCGCCACCGGCCGGGCTGCCAGTGTTATGGACCTCAAGAACATAAACACTTGAGTAAATGTAAATGTAAATTGGTTTTTGAGGAAAGGAAATGGCGCAGTAACTGTCTCACATATCTCGGCGGACACCTGAACCGCGCCGTAAGGGAAGGGAGGAAGGTGGGAGTGAAAGAAGAAAGAGAGAAAGAGGTGCCGTAGTGGAGGTCTCCGGTATAATTTCGACCACCTGGGGATCTTTAACGTGCACTGACATCGCACAGCACACGAGCGCCTCTTGCGTTTCGCCTCCATCGAAACGCGGCCGCCGCGGTCGGGTTCGAACCCGGGTACTGAGCCACCGCGGCGGGTACACTTGAGTGCAGTGGGGTCGTGCGGGGACGCTGGGGCGTGCCCCGAATTCCTCTTGAAATTTTAAGGCGGAAGCCTTTAATGTCTCATCGTTGTAAGCAGCAGTTGTCGACAGAAAATGTCACGCTTTTCAATTGGTGGAAACGGTCGTGACGTCACAGTGCGCGAATTTCAAACGGGGCCAATTGTACTTTGGCTAGTAACCATGCAACCAATTGAAGGGATCATATAGTGATGCTCCAATTAAGTGGGACTGAGCTTAGTTAATTGCTTAATTACCCGATTTGCCTAATTAGCTTTACTAGTCAGGCCATATAAACAAATAAAACCGATTAAGAAATTGGTCGAGCTCAGGAATCGAACCCCGGTCTTCGGCGTGAGAGACGAGCATGCTATCCACTCCGCCATGCCAGCTCGATGGTTTGGAATGGACAAAGGCGCGTCTAGTGAATGCGGTGTCTTCACTCACTCTCATCCTCCTCCATTCCCTTCCCGCGAGGTTTAGGTGTCCACCGACAAATGAGAGACAGATACATTTCCTTTCCTCAAAAACCAATTTACTGACGAGCGAGGCGTAGAACCAAATGGGCGATGGCGTTCTATGGACTCCTTGGCAGCGTTGCAAGACGCTGTCGCGTTCCACTCTTAGGGGCATCAGTGACCTCACTTTAGGTCAAAAAAGTGCCCCCCTGAATTTTGTGAGACAGTTTAGGCGTAATTTCCTTTCCTCAAATACAATTTTCATTTTCTTCATTACGGCTCCTCTTTATCTATCTTCTTTCACTCCCAATTCCTCCCTTCCTCTACGGTGCGGTTCAGGTGTCCACCGAGATGACAGAGAATTACTGCGCCATTTCTTTTCCTCAAAAATAGTTGCGTTCAAAGGGCAAGGCATCGCGCTGAACGGGTGGTGTTCCGTGGACTCCCTGGCAGCGCTACAACGCGCTGTCGCGTTCTCACTCCTAAAGGCGAAGCTTAAGCGTCATTTATTAGCACTTAATTAGTATTCAGGCATTAATCAGTAATTAATCATTAATTAGTGATTTGTCATCACTTAGTAATTAGTACTCAATTATATGTGACGCCACCGGTGCCACAGAAACATCGAAGGTGGTGCGGAAAACGCTTCCGCCTCTACACACTTTAGACAGTCAAAGTGCCCCCTGAATTTTTTCTCTCTCTCTCTCTCTGTTCCGCCTCCATCGAAACGCGGTCGTCGTCGTCTGGCTCGAACTGGTGTAGAAAATTAGAGGTGGTGGTGAAAAACATTTATAGTGCAATAACTTTTTACAGAGAGGTGATTGGGGTAGGCTCTATTGGCCCTTTCCCCTAACAATACTAGGTGGAGCCCGTATTCCGAGGCCCCATTGGCAAGCAACGCCGCCCGCGTCCGGTGAACCAAGGCCTTTTGGGTCTTTAGGTCCTGACAGCCAAGCAGGGCCGCCTCCCAGTCCTCTCTGTTGGGGTTGGGGGGGGGGGGATAGATGGGTTTGATTGACACGCCCAAACCATGAGGAAGGTGTCAGCCACCTCCCCACAGAACTGGCACGTGCCATCAAAGGATGCGTTGAAATGTTTAAGTACCGCCGGGCACAGTACAGTGTTAGTAATAATTTTGATGATGAGGCGCTCGTCAGCGCGATCCAGTCCCTTACAAGGGGCCGGGTAGCGCCGGTGCTCCTCCTTGTAGTAATCGGTGATGTGTTTGAATGTAAGGGCCAGATTGTCTGATTGGGAGTAGGCTACCAAGGACAGGGAGATAGCCCGGGGAGAGAGTGCGCGGGCGGCCTGATCGGCCTGATCGTTTCCTTGGACTCCCTGGTGACCAGGGGCCCAAATAAGGTTACATGGAGTTGGATCTTCGCATCGGAAGCTATATTCCAGTATGCGCCAGGCAAGAGGGGGAGCCCAGCCAAACTCAAAGTTCCGACACTCCCCTCGCGAGTCGGTGATGATGTGTTTCGACTTGGGATTAGTGAGAGCCAGAGCAATGACAATCTCCTCCGCGTGTGTTGCGTTGCAGGCTTTGAAAGTGAGCCCGTTAACTGTGTTTTTGTTGTGTACGACTGCGGCCGTGTACCACCCCCCGTGGTGTGGGCCGGCAACGTCCACGTAATACACTTGTTAGTCGCCATAGTATCGCGCCAAAACCACCCGTCAACCCCCACCACCCCAGTCCTCCCAGGCAGACCCGAGAGACCAGGAACTCAAGACCTTGCGTGACGAGGTAAGCCGGCTTTCCTCTCTCCTAAGCACCCCCGCCCCCTCCGTGCCCCCTCAACCCGCACCCCCTGTCATTAATTCGAGCTCATCATCCACAGACACTTCGAGCACCCCTCCTGCAAAGAAACAGCGCACCACAGACGCCACACCCCCTCCCGTGCCCCCAGAAATAGACGCTAAATTAGCAGCACTCGAAGCAAAATTTGACCATAAACTAAAGGAGCTAGACGCCCGCCTCGAGGCCAGATTCAATCAGCTTGCCGCCGCCCTCACCGAAAAACTTGAGCAGCGCATGGACGCTATGCTTACCAAGATGATGGAGCTCTTGGAGCATAATCTTACCCATCGCTTCACCCAACTTCAAACCCCCTCCACTCCCCCCATCCTACCTCCACAAGCACAAAACACCTTCCCTGAGCCACACATACCAATTGACACCCGTCTTAATACCCTCCTCAATCCCCCCACCATCCAATATGGCGGGGGGGAACACTAATTATCTCCCCATTATAACTTGGAACTGCCGCGGCTTCCGGGCAAGGCGCGCACCTCTGCAACTTCTCCTTCCCACCATCACACCCACGCCCCACATACTTCTTCTCCAGGAGACTGCACACCGAGCAACCCTCCCCAGCTACACATCTACACACTCGGATACCACTAACACACCCAGGGCGTCAACACTCATCCACCGCAGCCTCACCTACAAAACTCATCACATTACGTCTGAGACGCCCTGCGTGATCACGGAAATTATACATCACACACATTCACTTCCTTCTATATTTATAGCAAACATATACCACCCCCCGTCCCTGCCGATGGCCCCGCTAGAATCACTTCTGCGAAAGCTACACCATCTAGCAGGGAAACATCCCCTACTCATCGGTGGGGACTTCAACAGTCAGCATACTGACTGGGGATACACAACCACGACACATCGAGGTCGCAGGCTCTGGCTGCTCCTGCAGAACCTCCAACTCACTGTGCACAACACGTTTCAGACGCCTACGCGGATCGGCAACAGTGTCAGCATGGACACCAGTCCGGACCTGACGCTGAGCCGCTGTATCCGCGGCGTTACCTGGAACAGAACACAACATACACTGGGCAGTGATCATTACATTATACAAATCACTGTCCCATACAAACCACCCCGTCACGCAAATATGACACACGAACTCATTAACTGGGATGCCTTTCGCGCTGCACGCACCGCCCTCCCAGACACTCCCATCGCAGACATCGATGCATGGGTGCAATCACTCAAGCATGACGTTCACCACAACACGCGACACATTGAAACTACAACCGAAACACCGACCCTTGACACACGCCTAGCCCACCTCTGGGAGGCTTATCACAGCATCCTGGAACGCTGGAAAGGCAACAAACACAACAGAACGCTTAAAAAGCGGCTGGCCGCGCTGCAGACACAAATCCAACAGCACTCTGAGGAGCTCTGTCGATCCAACTGGGGACAGATTTGTGACGGCATCGCCGGAAACCTGTCCAGCAAACGTGCATGGCAACTCCTCCGACTCCTCATTGACCCCACACGCACCAAATCAGCAGCACAGCACCACGTGACACGCCTCACACATGAACACATTGACGATCCCGACACCCTTCTAGACACACTTCAAACCCTGTACACATCTCCAGGCGGCCCCATACCTCTACCGCACTACACAGGACAAGCAAATCCAACACTCGACACCGACATCACGGAGACGGAAGTCAGAGCGGCCCTCCTGACTCTCCGCGCCAACTCCGCACCTGGTGCAGACCAAATCACAAACTTCATGCTCCGTAATCTGGATGACCAATCGATCACCCACATTACGAAATACTTCAACCAGTGCTGGAGGGAGGGTAACCTCCCGCAGTCCTGGCGCCACGCGAAGGTAATATTTATACCAAAACCCAACAAACCACTCACCATTCAAAACCTTCGCCCGATTTCGCTAACCTCATGCCTCGGGAAGCTCCTCGAGCATGTTGTGTTAGCGAGACTCACAAGTCACATGGCGGACAACAATCTCTATCCGCATAGCATGGTGGGATTCCGCCCTCATCTATCCCCACAGGATGCCATGCTGCAACTCACACACGACCTTTTTGACCCGCTTCTTCCAGGTCACACCAAGGCAGTCTTAGCTTTGCATCTCTCCAAAGCTTTTGATCGCATTGAACATCAGGCGATCATAACTGCTCTATCCCCATTGAATGTGGGTGTGCGCACGTATGCCTACATTCAAGCATTCCTGACTGACCGCACGGCTGAGATACACTTCGGTCCTCTGTCTTCCACCTCCTACACACTTCAGAGTATCGGCACCCCTCAAGGGTCCGTCCTTTCCCCCTTTCTCTTTAACATAACCCTCATACCCCTCGCCCGGAAATTGGCAACTATTCCCCACCTCAAGCACACTCTTTATGCCGACGATATCACCCTGTGGACCACCCACGGCAGTGACGGCGACATAGAGAACACCTTACAGGAAGCAGCCACCCTCACCCAAAATTACGCACGGACCATCGGACTGTCTTGCTCCCCAGAGAAGTCCGAACTGCTCCTCATCCGGCCTAAGAACCACCGCTGTCCCCGCTCCCCCATTGCCATTGAATTGAATGGTTACCCGGTACCTGAGGTTGGCACCCTCCGTGTATTGGGCTTGCACATCCAGAACGATGGCAAAAACACCACTACCCTCAAGAAACTCAAGCAGGTTGCAGGCGCGATATCGCACCTCATCCGCAGGGTTTCGGGACATCATAGAGGCATGAAGGAGCGCGACCTATGTCGCCTCATTCATGCCTTTGTCCTCAGCCGTGTACTGTATACTACCCCATATTTACAACTATCCAAACATGACATAAACGCTTTGGATGCTTTGATTCGCAAGGCATTCAAGGTAGCACTTCATCTTCCCCTCAACACACCCACAGACAGATTACTAGGCCTGGGCCTCCACAACACGATCGGGGAACTGGTGGAGGCCCACCGACAGGCCCAATACATCAGGCTCACAAAAACTTCCACAGGTCGGTATATCCTGGACTCCCTCGGAATCAAAATACCGGCCAACGACCCAACCCTTCTCGCCATCCCACGATCCCTTCACCGAGAGCTTCTCATCAGGCCGCTCCCGAGGAATATGCACCCGTCCCACCATGAGCAGCGCCGCAGAGCCCGTGCGAAGGCACTCCATCGAGCGTACGGCCCCCAGCCGGACGCCGTATGGGTGGACGCTGCCTGCACGGGTGATGAAGCGACAGCAGCTGCGGTGGACACCTCTTCATCCACCCTCCTCACACTACCTCTCCCTCCAGATACGTCCCCAGAGGCTGCAGAGGAAGCCGCTATTGCACTTACTATAACCCGCACGGAAGCCCGGTATATTTTAACTGACTCTAAAACTGCGATTCTAAATTTTGCTCGAGGCCGAGTTCATGTCCCTGCTTTTGGCATACTGGACTCGCCCGATGCACCCCCGCCCCGCCAAGTGGAGCTGATATGGGTGCCTGCGCACTCCGGGAATCCCGAAAACGAGGCCGCCAACCTTTTAGCCCGAGGTTCTTTAAACCGGGCTCAGGTGGCCTCGGATCGGGGATTCACGAAGGATCGCATGCACTCATTCAGTGAGCTGACCCAGGCATACAGAGCCTCTCGCCAGCTCTACCCCCCGCCCCACCCCTCCCTAGATAACAGACACGCAACACTATTGCGCAGATTACAAACACATACTCTCCCCTCGCCCCTTACCCTAACCCACTATCATCCCTCCTTCCCCACTCCTGCTTGCGCCCTATGCCCAGAACCCTTCGCTTCTTCCCTCCACATCCTTTCCCTCTGCCCGGCGGACCCTCCCCCGCGGGACCTAGAGAACCTCAAGACCTGCGAGGACTGGGAGACCCTGCTGCACTCGGAGGACCCGGCCGTGCAGACCATCGCCACCGGCCGTGCTGCCAGTGTTATGGACCTCAGGAACATAAGCCCTTGAGTGCAGTGGGGTCGTGCGGGGACCCTGGGGCGTGCCCCGAATTCCTTTGTAAATAGTTTTCTCTCTCTCTCTCTCGCGCGCGCCAACGCTTCCGCGCGCGCCTGGCGACGACCGCTATGGTCTTCTCTGGACATGTTGCGGGGAAGGGGTCGGACCCGGAGGGCGCGTCTCCAGGGTTCTGGCACTCTCTCCTTTTCCTCAATATGGTAGTGATGTTTGATGTGTAGCCGGTCCTAGAGGCGGCGACCGGACGTGGTCTGTGCAAGACGCGTGCATTGGTTGACTAAGTGGGCTTCTCGAAGCTCCCGGAATGTGTTTACCGCGCCCAAGGCCAGAAGTCACTGGTTGGACGTGGTGACCGGGAGGTCGAGAGCCCGCTTGATGACTTTCCGGTGGATGACCTCCAGTTGGTCATCATCATGTTTTCGCAGGTGCAAGTAGGGGGTTGAGTAGAGGATTCTACTCGTTACGAAAGCATGGGCAAGCCGCAGTGCATCCTTGCTTGCTGAGGACGCTTACGCTCCACATCCTTTCACTCTGCCCGGCGGACCTCTCCCGCGGGACCTAGAGAACCTCAAGACCTGGGAGGACTGGGAGCCCCTGCTGCTCTCGGAGGACCCGGCCTTGCCGACCATCGCTACCGGCCGGGCTGCACGTGTTCTGTACCTTAGGAACATAAACACTTGAGGGCAGTGGGGTCGTGCGGGGACCCTGGGGCGTGCCCCGAATTCCTTTTACTACAAAGCTTTTTTTTTATCTCTCTCTTACGCTTCGCCTTAAAAGTGGAAAGCAACAGCGTGTAGCAGGTGGTGGTGAAAAACATTTATAATGCAATAAATATTTACAGAGAGGTGATTGGGGTAGGCCCTATTGGCCCTTTCCCCTAACAATACTAGGTGGAGCCCCTATTCCGGGGCCCCATTGGCAAGCAACGCCGCCCGCGTC
Organism: Amblyomma mixtum; assembly: GCF_055824585.1. Classification (NCBI taxonomy): domain Eukaryota; kingdom Metazoa; phylum Arthropoda; class Arachnida; order Ixodida; family Ixodidae; genus Amblyomma; species Amblyomma mixtum. The sequence goes on along the minus strand of NC_143012.1, from coordinate 32,734,240 downwards.
CGGTGAACCAAGGCCTTTTGGGTCTTTAGGTCCTGACAGCCGAGCAGGGCTGCCTCCCAGTCCTCTCTGGTGGGGTTGGGGTTGGGGGGGATAGATGGGTTTGACTGACACGCCCAAACCATGTGGAAGGTGTCAGCCACCTCCCCACAGAACTGGCACGCGCCATCAAAGGATGTATTGAAATGTTTAAGCACCGCCGGACACAGTACAGTGTTAGTAAGAATTTTGATGAGGAGGCGCTCGTCAGCGCGATCCAGACCCTTACAAGGGGCCGGGTAGCGCCGGTGCTCCTCCTTGTAGTAATCGGTGATTTGTTTGAATGTAATCGCCAGATTGTCTGATTGGGAGTACCCTTCCAAGGACAGGGAGATAGCCCGGGGAGAGAGTGCGCGGGCGGCCTGATCGGCCTGTTCGTTTCCCTGGAGTCCCTGGTGACCGGGGGCCCAAATCAGGTTGCGTGGAGTTGGATCTTCAGATCGACAGCTATATTCCAGTATGCGTGTAGCAGCGCTGACAGCTAGTCGGGATACGACGCCTGGTCCAGATCGCTCACTTCTACACTCACACAACACGAACAGCAGATACAGCTTACAGAAACACAAACAGACGTGGACAACCACCTTCTCCACCTTTGGGAGGCCCGTCGCAGCCTCACGAAGCGATGGAAGAAACAGAAACATAACAGACGCCTAAAGAACCGCATCCTCGAACTCACACAACAGGCAGCGGAATATGCTACTCAGCTAGCCGACACTAACTGGGTGGACCGGTGCAACGCGGCTGCTCGCCAGATGTCTGGCCGCAACACGTGGCGCCTGTTCCGCGCTCTCATCGATCCAATACAAACACGCACAGAAACCCAACGCCAATTACATAGGGCCTTGCACAACTTTACAGGAACGACAAAACAACTAGCGCACACGCTCAGGGATCGCTACCTGTGCACCACTAAGGACCCCCGGCAGGCGGCGTACTCGTATGCAGGCGAAGAGAACGCGGAGCTGGACAAGCCGTTCCAGCTCCACGACCTCCGGGCGGCCTTGAGCAAAATGAAGCGGGGCACTGCACCCGGGCGCGACAAGGTTACGGTCAAGCTCTTGGCCAACCTTCCCGACGCAGCCTACGCCGCGCTCCTCAAATACATCAATAGCATTTGGGACGGAGAGACTCCTCTCCCTCTCGATTGGAAATCGGCTCTCGTGACCTTTATTCCGAAAGCCGGCAAACCTATTGATGTGGAGAACCTTCGCCCCATCTCCCTCACGTCTTGTGTCGGCAAGCTGATGGAGACGATGGTGCGCGACAGACTCTCCGATTTTCTCGAAACACAGCACACTTTCGCGGACACCATGTTCGGTTTTCGCCCTCACAAGTCTGCACAGGATATACTTCTGCAGCTTCACCACGACATCTTAGATCCTGTCGAATGTCCCCACAACGACAAGGTGGTCCTGGCCTTGGATCTTAAAGGCGCATTCGACAACGTCAAACACGAAGTAATCCTGGACCACCTCAGTAACACCAACTGTGGCCACAAAACATTCAACTACATAAAACAATTTCTTACAGACCGTCAAGCCTACATACGCATACAAGATGCGGAACACGGGCCATACACCATCGGCTCGAGGGGAACACCTCAAGGCGCGGTCCTGTCTCCCCTCCTCTTCAATTTGGCAATGCTTCATCTTCCCTCCAAATTGTCCTCTTTGCCCGGGATACATCACGCTCTTTATGCGGATGACATTACAATCTGGGCCACGCAAGGTAACCTGGGCCACATGGAATCCTGCCTGCAAGCAGCGGCGACCCTAGTCGACGACTACGCGGCCTACTGCGGACTCCAGTGCGCCCCGTCTAAATCAGAATTTGTGCACATACGTCCCTCCCCTCGGGACACAACTCCGCTTTGCATCAGTCTCCCCTCGGGACCGATCCGGGAGTCCAAGGAGATCCGCGTCCTTGGTCTCTTCATACACCACCAACGCAGAGTCGACACCACCCTAGCCAAACTTCGCACGGTGGGAGACCAGGTGGGCCGCATGGTCCGCCGGGTCTCCAACAAGCGGGGCGGATTACGAAGCAAGGATGCACTGCGGCTTGCCCATGCTTTCGTAACGAGTAGAATCCTCTACTCAACCCCCTACTTGCACCTGCGCAAACATGATGATGACCAACTGGAGGTCATCCACCGGAAAGTCATCAAGCGGGCTCTCGACCTCCCGGTCACCACGTCGAACCAGCGACTTCTTGCCTTAGGCGTGGTGAACACATTTCGGGAGCTTCGAGAGGCCCACTTAGTCAACCAATACACGCGTCTTGCACAGACCACGTCCGGTCGCCGCCTCTTGGACCGGCTACACATCAAACATGACTACCATATTGAGGAAAGGGAGAGAGTGCCAGCACCCTGGAGACGCGCCCTCCGGGTCCGACCCCTTCCCCGCAACATGTCCAGAGAAGACCATAGCGGTCGTCGCCAGGCGCGCGCGGAAGCGTTGGCGCGATACTATGGTAACCAACAACATGTGTATTACGTGGACGTTGCCGGCCCACACCACGGGGTGTGGTACACGGCCGCAGTCGTACACAACACAAACACAGTCAACGGGCTCACTTTCAAAGCCTACAGCGCAACACACGCGGAGGAGATTGCCATTGCTCTTGCTCTCACTACTCCCAAGTCGAAACACATCATCACCGACTCGCGAGGGGCCTGTCGGAACTACGAGTTGGGCTGGGCTCCCCCGCTTGCCTGGCGCATACTGGAATATAGCTGTCGATCTGAAGATCCAACTCCACGCAACCTGATTTGGGCCCCCGGTCACCAGGGACTCCAGGGAAACGAACAGGCCGATCAGGCCGCCCGCGCACTCTCTCCCCGGGCTATCTCCCTGTCCTTGGAAGGGTACTCCCAATCAGACAATCTGGCCATTACATTCAAACAAATCACCGATTACTACAAGGAGGAGCACCGGCGCTACCCGGCCCCTTGTAAGGGTCTGGATCGCGCTGACGAGCGCCTCCTCATCAAAATTGTTACCAACACTGTTTTGTGCCCGGCGGTGCTTAAACATTTCAATCCATCCTTTGATGGCGCGTGCCAGTTCTGTGGGGAGGTGGCTGACACCTTCCACATGGTTTGGGCGTGTCAGTCAAACCCATCTATCCCCCCCAACCCCAACCCCACCAGAGAGGACTGGGAGGCGGCCCTGCTCGGCTGTCAGGACCTAAAGACCCAAAAGGCCTTGGTTCACCGGACGCGGGCGGCGTTGCTTGCCAATGGGGCCCCGGAATAGGGGCTCCACCTAGTATTGTTAGGGGAAAGGGCCAATAGGGCCTACCCCAATCACCTCTCTGTAAATATTTATTGCATTATAAATGTTTTTCACCACCACCACCACAGCTAGTCCGCGGAACGGCATCGTTCGTTCGGCGCAGCGCCTTGCCCGTTGGACAAATCGATAGAAAATTGGTTTTTTGAGAAAAGGAAATGCGCAGTAACAGTTTCACTTACCTTGGTGGACACCCGAACCACCAACGATACTTTTTTTTGCGCATCCTCCCGATTATAGGTCGTCTGTTCGAATCCCTGCTGGGAGCTAAGGTCTACCTTAATAAGTTGATGCTGCAAGATGCGCTGAATCGTATAATACTATCCGGAACATTCTGCGGCAAACGATTGGCATTATAGGAGTATTTTTACGCAGCCTTCGATTATTTCTGTTACGTAGTGCCGATTACTACTACTATACCGACGGCGTTTCGACCGACCGAGTTTTATACGCTGTCACTTTATGTAGGGTTAGCCTGATAGTCTACGTAAATGTACTCCTCATCTTGTTCACACGTTCAAGTTGAACATTGGTCTCTCAGACACGCTTATGCTGATGGACGCCCGAACCACGCCGAAAGAGACTTGTAGAAAGGAGAGAGTGAAAGAAGAAAGAGGTGCCTTAGGGGAGGGCTCAAGAGAGCGTTAAGGCCGGTTCACATGCAAGCGACTGAGCGATTGAGCGGCGCGTCGCAGCGAAAATTTCCAACTTGTTGAAACCTCGCCGCTCGTCGCAGCGACAACTGAAAACAGCGGCGACAGGATTCGCTAGCATTTTCGATTGCATGTGCGTATTTGGGTGTTCTAGGTGGAAAAATGAAGAACAATCCAAAGCAAGTATGGAAGTATGTAAAAAGTAAGCAGCGTATAAAAGACAACATTGCCGATATTATAGATAACTTCAACTACAGCTCGGATCTGGAAGGCAAGGCTGAACAGTTTAATCGTTATTTTCACTCAGTTTTTTCTCTGTCGGCATGCCCTACAGACGATTTGCACATCGTGAATGAGTTTAGGGAGGTGAGTGGCATAGATTTCTCAGTACATGGAATAGGGTTACTTTTGCAGAAGCTTAAGGTAAACACGGCACCCGGTCCTGACCGTATCCCGAACTATATCTTGAAGAACTCTGCAGTTTATGTCGCTCCCTTTTTAGTAACTCTATTTCAAAAATCAATGGATGTGGGCGCCTTGCCCGATGACTGGAAAAGTGCCAACGTAGTTCCTCTATATAAAAGTGGCGACAAAACCAAAAATCTAAACTATAGGCCTATCCCCCTAACAAGTGTCATATGCAAATCGCTAGAGCACATCGTTTACACTAATTTATTTAAGCACCTCCAGGATAACAACTTTTTTTGTCCAATGCAACATGGCTTCAGGAAGGGCTTTTCGTGCGATACGCAACTGATAGAGTTTGCTCATCATGTCGCTTTCTCAATTAACAATGGTAACCAGGTTGACTGCATATTTTTGGATTTTCAAAAAGCTGTCAATTCTGTCGCACATAACTTATTATTACTGAAACTGTCTACCCTCAAAGTTCCACCCACCCGGCTGAAATGGCTCGAAGCGTATCTCGTCGGTAGAAAGCAACGCGTTATTCTTGAAGGTGTAAGTTCATCAGATATTGCTGTTCTATCAGGTGTTCCCCAGGGATCGGTTTTGGGCCCTCTTCTTTATTTAATATTTATCAATGATATAGTTGACCGGGTTTCCTGTCGGGTCAGATTGTATGCTGATGATTGTTGCACCTACCGTGACGTCACTTCTCTAAGCGACTCCTATGATTTGCAAAGTGACCTCGACTCTATCCTAGCATAGTGCAAAACATGGAACATGAGATTAAATTTTTGGAAATGTCAAGTACTGCAATTTACAAATAAAAAGCAGCCATTACCTACCCAGTACTCTTTAGGCGACAGAAACTTATCATTTGTTAAGAATTACAAGTACTTAGGTGTTATCTTCGCAAACAACCTTTCTTGGAACAATCACGTAAACCATATTGCTGCCAAGGCTAGTCGTGTGTTAAACTTTTTAAAGCGCAATTTCAAGCAGGCAGCTGCTGATTTGAAGGAGGCACTCTACTTCACAAACGTGCGTCCCATCTTAGAATATGGTTGTGCGACTTGGGATCCTGCAACAAAAACACTTATAAGCGAACTCGAACGAATTCAAAAATGAGCAGCAAGGTTTATGTCCGCAAACTATGATTTCACCAAAAGGTCCTCTCAGATTTGCAAAAATTTGAGCTGGCCTTTACTGCAAGACAGACGCAAATACCTTAGACTTAAGCTATTTCACAATATTTTTATAGGCTCAACAGGTTTGTCTAAAGATTCATACATGAAAGCTCCCAGCTACATATCCTCCCGTTTAGATCATTCTTTAAAGGTTCAAGAATACCAGTGCCGTATAAACGTCTTTAAAAACTCTTTTTTTTCCCAGAACAGTGCATGACTGGAATAAATTGCCGGAAGATGTTGTCTTAGCCCCGCAATCTTCTTTTGAAAATGCTCTGTCGCGACTTTTGTTGAATTAACTTTTCTTGCGTCTTTCTTGCTTTCATGGTTCTTTTGTTATAAGTTTGCTCAGTATTGGAATGCGTTGTATTTTTATTGTTTGTTTGTTTATTTGTTTGTTTTATACGCAGTGTCATCCGTATGACAATGTATACTTTGCAATTGTATCCCCCCTACAAAAATGCCCTCAACGGGCGCTGTAGGTACCTGAATAAATAAATAAATAAATAAACAGGCTTTAGAGATCACTGCTGCACCCGCATTGCAGAAATGCGTAAGCATGACGTCGCACTTTATGACGTCACTCCAAAACGTCGACATAACATTTGCACTCTTTTCATATCAAATGACTCTCGTGACCGGAAGTCCACACCCACAAACCAGAAGTTGAGTACTAATCGATCGCTTATGGATACCTTACCGATACCACATATCAATGACTTATGCTCCATCACTTGTCCATCTCAGTTTTCAAACTTGGCGCCATGCTTCGTTTTCAAATTTAGTGCCACGCGTTGGCTCCGCCCACACGTCCGGTCAAGTGCTTCCGGCGTTTTCAAATTTAGCGACGCTTTCGCTCTGGCACTGCCCGCTTTGGACATTTTTCACCCTAATTAAATAACTAATTACTACACCTCCACCCTCCGATTTCCCGTTGGATACTTTTTGATGCTCTATCCAATGGTACAGCCGGCCAAACCTTTAGCTCGCGTGCCTGACGGCCGCTTTTTCTGCTTTTCTGCGCTGCTGCGCTTTGGGAGGAAGCAAACTTGCGGAAAGCTCAGTATTAAGCACTGGCTTAGTGAGCCTCTGCTTAAATTTGATATTTTCTCAAGTGTTCTCCTTCATAAGCTACCGGAGCACGCAAAACGCGGCCGTTACGCACGCCAACTAAAGATTTGGCTGGCTGTACCATTCCTTTTAGCATAAACCCATTCATTCAGACGTAATCGTGCGGACAAGCACTTGATGACAAGAAACTGCCCACTTTTTGGGCATTTTTGGCTCTAATTAATTACCTAACTAACCCAACTCAATCCCCCAATTTCCCATACAAGATTTTCTGATGCTCTATCCGGTGGTACCATTCGTTTTCGCACAAACCCGTTCGTTCGGACGTAATCACGCGGACAAGCTAATGATGACTCAAACCGCAAACATTGTCAAACAGTGCTTACGCATTGAAATAATTTCGACCGCCTGGGGATCTGTAACGTGCACTCACATCGCACAGCACACGGGCTTCTTTGCATTTCGCCTCCACCTGCCGCGTTGGCTCAGTGGTTAAGGCGCTCGTCTACTGGGCTGGTTGGCCGCTAGGGGGCCGTGTAGTACAGACGCACCCCACATCGGCTCCGCACAAAGACAGCGGAATTCGCCAATCGCCAACATCATCAGCCAAAATTTCACCACCCACGGATCTGCGAATGTGAGCGCTGCACGCCATCAATTTTTGGCCCGCCTACGCCCTTTTTCGGACACCCACGGCCCTTTCTTCTCTGTGACCTCTCCGCCTGAGCTAGGCCTACTCCGACGGACGCTTCCGCCACCAACGCCATCATGGAGGTGCAGGTGCAGGGAGAGGTTCTTAACCCCAACGACTACGACCCAAGGGACTGGACGCACATTCTTAGTGTGCCTGCTCGCTCCAAGGACGTCCTTTCAACAACCCGACGCCAGGAGGGCGCAGCCTCTGCTACCGGTACCCCCAAGTCTCCATGCCTTGAAAAGTCAGCGCACCTGCAAGCAACGCGCACAGCTGCGCAGCGTTCGCGGCAGCAGCCATCGCTTCCTGCTGCAGATTACAAGATCGTTTTTAGATCACGAGGCGGGCTGCAGCTGGACCTGCTTCCACCCCGACAACTACGAGAGGCCATCCTCCAAGCGGCGTCCCAGCTTAAAGAGCCAGCGCGTACCCAAATCAGGGTACACCCGGTCAACAACACCTGCACCGTAAGCACGCCCCTAAAGGATGACGCGCTCGCTCTGGTTCGGGTGAACACCATCACACACCAAGGCAAGGAATTCGCCGTAGCACCTTACATAGCCCCGCCGGACGGAGCAGTACGCGGAGTCATCTCCAATGCTTATTGGAATGAGACCCCGTCAGAGCTCCTGCAAGACCTGCTCACCGGCAACCCAGACGCCCTCATCGTGGACGCCCGCCGAATGGGCTCCACGCGTTCCATCTTAACTTTCCGGGCTGGACCTGTCCCACGCGCCGTCCTTTATGGAGGAGCCCTCCACAGGTGCACACCCTATCGAGGGCATATAGACGCCTGCACTAACTGCCGCGTCCCTGGTCACCGGGCAGACGTGTGTGTCCACCCAAGATCCCATAAGTGCCCCCGCTGTGGGCAGCCCCACCCAAAGGAAGATGTGCCCTCATGCACCCCCAGCTGCATTCTCTGCGGAGGCCCTCATATGACCGGCACCGGGAACTGCAAGGGACGGGGCCGCAAACTAGCGTCCCCGAAGAACGCTCTCTCTCCTCCGGGTACATCGCGGCTTTCCCGCTGCGATAAACCAGGCACAGCCAGCAGACGCAGCTCGACGGCTTCCCGGTCGCCTTCTACAAGCCGGCAGAATGGCAGCAAGAACGCCACGCGTCTCACCTGGGCAGACCGCGTTTCCGGCAAAACCACCCGTCAACCCCCACCACCCCAGTCCTCCCAGGCAGACCCCAGAGACCAGGAACTCAAGGCCTTGCGTGACGAGGTAAGCCGCCTTTCCTCTCTCCTAAGCACCCCCGCCCCCTCCATGCCCCCTCAACCCGCACCCCCTGTCATTAATTCGAGCTCATCATCCACAGACACTTCGAGCACCCCTCCTGCAAAGAAACAGCGCACCACAGACGCCACACCCCCTCCCGTGCCCCCAGAAATAGACGCTAAATTAGCAGCACTCGAAGCAAAATTTGACCATAAACTAAAGGAGCTAGACGCCCGCCTCGAGGCCAGATTCAATCACCTTGCCGCCGCCCTCACCGAAAAACTTCAGCAGCGCATGGACGCTATGCTTACCAAGATGATGGAGCTCTTGGAGCATAATCTTACCCATCGCTTCACCAAACTTCAAACCCCCTCCACTCCCCCCATCCTACCTCCACAAGCACAAAACACCTTCCCTGAGCCACACATACCAATTGACACCCGTCTTAATACCCTCCTCAATCCCCCCACCATCCAATATGGCGGGGGGAACACTAATTATCTCCCCATTATAACTTGGAACTGCCGCGGCTTCCGGGCAAAGCGCGCACCTCTGCAACTTCTCCTTCCTACCATCACACCCACGCCCCACATACTTCTTCTCCAGGAGACTGCACACCGAGAAACCCTCCCAAGCTACACATCTACACACTCGGATACCACTAACACACCCAGGGCGTCCACACTCATCCACCGCAGCCTCACCTACAAAACTCATCACATTACGTCTAAGACGCCCTGCGTGATCACGGAAATTATACATCACACACATTCACTTCCTTCTATATTTATAGCAAACATATACCACCCCCCGTCCCTCCCGATGGCCCCGCTAGAATCACTTCTGCGAAAGCTACACAATCTAGCAGGGAAACATCCCCTACTCATCGGTGGGGACTTCAACAGTCAGCATACTGACTGGGGATACACAACCACGACACATCGAGGTCGCAGGCTCTGGCTGCTCCTGCAGAACCTCCAACTCACTGTGCACAACACGTTTCAGACGCCTACGCGGATCGGCAACAGTGTCAGCATGGACACCAGTCCGGACCTGACGCTGAGCCGCTGTATCCGCGGCGTTACCTGGAACAGAACACAACATACACTGGGCAGTGATCATTACATTATACAAATCACTGTCCCATACAAACCACCCCGTCACGCAAATATGACACACGAACTCATTAACTGGGATGCCTTTCGCGCTGCACGCACCGCCCTCCCAGACACTCCCATCGCAGACATCGATGCATGGGTGCAATCACTCAAGCATGACGTTCACCACAACACACGACACATTGAAACTACAACCGAAACACCGACCATTGACACACGCCTAGCCCACCTCTGGGAGGCTTATCACAGCATCCTTGAACGCTGGAAAGGCAACAAACACAACAGAACGCTTAAAAAGCGGCTGGCCGCCCTGCAGACACAAATCCAACAGCACTCTGAGGAGCTCTGTCGATCCATTTGGGGACAGATATGTGACGGCATCGCTGGAAACCTGTCCAGCAAACGTGCATGGCAACTCCTCCGACACCTCATTGACCCCACACGCACCAAATCAGCAGCACAGCACCACATGACACGCCTCACACATGAACACATTGACGATCCCGACACCCTTCTAGACACACTTCAAACCATGTACACATCTCCAGGCGGCCCCATACCTCTACCGCACTACACAGGACAAGCAAATCCAACACTCGACACCGACATCACGGAGACGGAAGTCAGAGCGGCCCTCCTGACTTTCCGCGCCAACTCCGCACCTGGTGCAGACCAAATCACAAACTCCATGCTCCGTAATCTGGATGACCAATCGATCACCCACATTACGAAATACTTCAACCAGTGCTGGAGGGAGGGTAACCTCCCGCAGTCCTGGCGCCACGCGAAGGTAATATTTATACCAAAACCCAACAAACCACTCACCATTCAAAACCTTCGCCCGATTTCGCTAACCTCATGCCTCGGGAAGCTCCTCGAGCATGTTGTGTTAGCGAGACTCACAAGTCACATGGCGGACAACAATCTCTACCCGCATAGCATGGTGGGATTCCGTCCTCATCTATCCGCACAGGATGCCATGCTGCAACTCACACACGACCTTTTTGACCCGCTTCTTCCAGGTCACACCAAGGCAGTCTTAGCTTTGGATCTCTCCAAAGCTTTTGATCGCATTGAACATCAGGCGATCATGACTGCTCTATCCCCATTGAATGTGGGTGTGCGCACGTATGCCTACATTCAAGCATTCCTGACTGACCGCACGGCTGAGATACACTTCGGCCCTCTGTCTTCCCCCTCCTACACGCTTCAGAGTATCGGCACCCCTCAAGGGTCCGTCCTTTCCCCCTTTCTCTTTAACATAACCCTCATACCCCTCGCCCGGAAATTGGCAACTATTCCCCACCTCAAGCACACTCTTTATGCGGACGATATCACCCTGTGGACCACCCACGGCAGTGACGGCGACATAGAGAACACCTTACAGGAAGCAGCCACCCTCACCCAAAATTACGCACGGACCATCGGACTGTCTTGCTCCCCAGAGAAGTCCGAACTGCTCCTCATCCGGCCTAAGAACCACCGCTGTCCCCGCTCCCCCATTGCCATTGAATTGAATGGTTACCCGGTACCTGAGGTTGGCACCCTCCGTGTATTGGGCTTGCACATCCAGAACGATGGCAAAAACACCACTACCCTCAAGACACTCAAGCAGGTTGCAGGCGCGATATCGCACCTCATCCGCAGGGTTTCGGGACATCATAGAGGCATGAAGGAGCGCGACCTATGTCGCCTCATTCATGCCTTTGTCCTCAGCCGTGTACTGTACACTACCCCATACTTACAACTATCCAAACATGACATAAACGCTTTGGATGCTTTGATTCGCAAGGCATTCAAGGTAGCACTTCATCTTCCCCTCAACACACCCACAGACAGATTACTAGGCCTGGGCCTCCACAACACGATCGGGGAACTGGTTGAAGCCCACCGACAGGCCCAGTACATCAGGCTCACAAAACCTTCCACAGGTCGGTATATCCTGGACTCCCTCGGAATCAAAATACCGGCCAACGACCCAACCCTTCTCGCCATCCCACGATCCCTTCACCGAGAGCTTCTCATCAGGCCGCTCCCGAGGAATATGCACCCGTCCCACCATGAGCAGCGCCGCAGAGCCCGTGCGAAGGCACTCCATCGAGCGTACGGCCCCCAGCCGGACGCCGTATCGGTGAACGCTGCCTGCACGGGTGATGAAGCGACAGCAGCTGCGGTGGACTCCTCTTCATCCACCCTCCTCACACTACCTCTCCCTCCAGATACGTCCCCAGAGGCTGCAGAGGAAGCCGCCATTGCACTTGCTATAATCCGCACGGAAGCCCGGTATATTTTAACTGACTCTAAAACTGCGATTCTAAATTTTGCTCGAGGCCGAGTTCATGTCCCTGCTTTTGGCATACTGGACTCGCCCGATGCACCCCCGCCCCGCCAAGTGGAGCTGATATGGGTGCCTGCGCACTCCGGGAATCCCGGAAACGAGGCCGCCAACCTTTTAGCCCGAGGTTCTTTAAACCGGGCTCAGGTGGCCTCGGATCGGGGATTCACGAAGGATCGCATGCACTCATTCAGTGAGCTGACCCAGGCATACAGAGCCTCTCGCCAGCTCTACCCCCCGCCCCACCCCTCCCTAGATAACAGACACGCAACACTCTGGCGCAGATTACAAACACATACTCTCCCCTCGCCCCTTAGCCTAACCCACTATCATCCCTCCTTCCCCACTCCTGCTTGCGCCCTATGCCCAGAACACTTCGCTTCTTCCCTCCACATCCTTTCCCTCTGCCCGGCGGACCCTCCCCCGCGGGACCTAGAGAACCTCAAGACCTGGGAGGACTGGGAAACCCTGCTGCATTCGGAGGACCCGGCCGTGCAGACCATCGCCACCGGCCGTGCTGCCAGTGTTATGGACCTCAGGAACATAAACACTTGAGTGCAGTGGGATCGTGCGGGGACCCTGGGGCGTGCCCCGAATTCCTTTGTAAATAAAGTTTTCTCTCTCTCTCTCTCTACTGGGCTGAACTATCCGGTTGTGAACCCGACCACGGCGGCCGCGTTTCGACGGGGGCGAATCGCAAATGGCGCCTGCGTGCTGTGCGGTCAGTGCTCGTTAAAGATCCCCAAGTGGTCGAAATTATTCCAGAGACCTCTACAACGGACCTCTTTCTTCTTCTTCACTCCTGCCTTCCTCCCTTCCCTTACGGCGCGGCTCAGGTGTCCGCCGAGATATGTGAGACGGATACTGAGCCATTTCCTTTCCTCAAGAACCAATTTACCAATGTACTGTGTGCTGTGCTTTGAGGTGGTCGAAATTAATCCATAGCTCTCTACCACAGCCCCTGACCGCAGCGGTGGCCTAGTCTGAGCATCCGCCCGCCCACTTGCCGGAGGTGCGGGGTTCGATCCCCACCGCCACTAGGTACCCAACTGGTGTTACCGTGGGTACGAGCTCTATTCCCCTGTCTGGTGTTCGGCTTCTTTAGGGTGAAATGCTTGGCAAATCGGTCTTTGGCCCCACCTTGATTAGAAGAAAAAACCGTGCGCCATGGCGCTCTTTGGCCGCAGGTGCCGTTGCGCCATAAAAATTGAACATCAACTTCGGTAACTCCTTCTTTCTCTCTTTCAAACCCACTTTCCTGCCTTCCCTGACGGTGCGGTTGAGGTGTCCACCGAAAATACAGACTTTAACACTACATACAACACGCCCGTCTCTACGGTTAGTGGCATCGGAACACCGCTGGAGGTCTGGCTCAGAGTTGCTGCTTTCGGTCGCTCGGCCGGTGTTAGGGCGGTGCCGTCTGGGTGCCGCGATGCGGCTTCCTTTCGTAACATCTCCATTATATTTAAGCACGTGCTCACTCATCCGCATCAAAGTATTTTTACAGAAATCAGTATATCAGTATGTTTACGTGGATGCTACAATGGTAGCATCCACGTCTGCTTCGAGACATCAGTCTTGATTCAAATTATAATGCCGTCTCCCAATTGGACAGTAGGTGTCACTACCCTGCCCGCCGCGGTGGCTCAGTAATCGCAGTAATCGCAGTAAACGCAAATGCGTCCGTGTGCTGTACGATATCAGAGCACGTTAAAGATCCCCAGTCCCCAGGTGGTCGAAATTATTCCGTAGCCGTTAACTATGACACCTCTTCCTTCCTTTCTTCTCTCACTCCGTCCTTTATCCCTTCCCTTTCGGCGCGGTTCAGGCGTCAGTAGAGATGTGAGACAGCTACTGCGCAATTTCCTTTGCTCAAAACAAAAAAAAACAAAAACAACAAAAAAAAACGTGGGCCGCGTTTTGATCGAGGCGATCTCCGACTTCTTTCTTCTTTCACTCCCACCTTCTTCCCTTCTCTTCCCTTATGGCGCGGTTCAGGCGTCCACCGAGATATGTGAGAGATAGCCACCTGAAAAACCAATTTATTTACCATGAGCTGTGCAATGTCAGCCCCATGTTGCCGAAACTGTAGTGGCACCTCTTTATTCACACCCACATTCCCCATGTCCTTTACGACGTAGCTATGACGTCACCCGTTCAAAATCAGTGTAGCATGGCTAACAGCGTCGTAACTCCGCTGTTGTTGTTGTTGTTGTGACTGAGAGAAGGATGAAAAGGAAATTGCACGGGCCTGCTACTGGCTCTAGCCAAGCCACCACCGCTGCCAACGTGCAGATAGAGGAGAGGTAAGAGATCACAGGAAAGAGAAAAAGGCAAGAAAAGACGCGCGTCGCAGCAACAACTGCGTCCGCCGGAGCGGACGCTGCTGAAAAAATCAGATAAGCGGCCGAAGCCGCGCTCGCCGAAGCGAGATCAGATGCTGGCGTGCTGGCTCAAAGTTGCTACTTTCGGTCGCTGGGCCGTTGTTAGGGCGGTGCCGTTTGAGTGCCGCGATGCTGCTTCCTTCCTCAGATTGATAGCATCTCCATTATTTTTAAGCACACGCTCATCCATCCGCATCAAATTATTAATGCAGAAATTAGTATGTTTATGTCTTTCACAAAGATAGCTTCCAATGCTGGTTCTTCGAGACATCAGTCTTAATTCAAACTAAAATGGCATCTCCCAATTGGGCAATAGGTGTCTTTCCCTCCTGCATTTCTTCCTTACCTTACGGCGCGGTTCAGGTGTTCACTGAGACGGTTAGGCTATTGTTGAGCCATTTACATTCCTCAGAAACCAATCTTTTTTTTCGTCCCCACTTTACCAAAGGAAGCCTGCGTATCGAACGCTGTACTGGTGGTGAAAACATTTATTAAGAAGGGACAGGAGGTATGTTTGAATCAGGCCGTAAGGGACCGACCCTTACAAGCCCTGGGTGGATAGGTTTGGTTGGTTTATTGGGGTTTAATGTCCCAAAGCAACTTAGGCTATGAGAGACGCCGTAGTGAAGGGCTCCGGAAATTTCGACCACCTGAGGTTCTTTAACGTGCGCTGGCATCGCACCATACACGGGCCTCTAGAAGTTCGCCTGCATCGAAATGTGAACGCCGCGGTTGGGATCGAACCCGCGTCTTTCGGGTCAGCAGCCAAACGCTGTAACCACTGAGCCACCGCGGCGGGGCGGAGCAATGACAGATACCATGCTGAGCAAAAAATATTTTCCTTCCTTTTTTGTTATTTTTAAGCAAACCACTACTACTAAATCAACTTCTCCGAGCTCCAAAGCGCCCGGAGAGACGGCAAGATGCTGAAGTACGGGCCCTCTGATTAGATGCCAACCATGAATGAAGCCTGGACCCTGAAGTTAATCATAACCGCACCGGACGGTCTTTCAATATATTTAATTTCTAAAGTATAAACCGTATAAGGACGTATATGTATAAAATATAAAAGCATAAAGGTGCTCTAAGTAGAGCGGCACAACGGAAAACCTACTTCTTCATCGCGACAAATTAATGTCGATACATATATATGCTTGTACTTCTCTTCCATTCATTCAATAATTGCACTTTAATGACCTCGTCCCTGCAGCCGCGGAAGGTAAATGTCCTCGCCACGTGCCTGGTATTGACCGATGATTACACCTTCTGATACGTAAGCACCTTGTGCGTGGAACATCATTTGATCTGCTTTTCTTCCTCGGGGATCATTAAAACGCCGTTACAGAATGGAAGCACGACAACTCTCTCTTTTGTAGAAGTATATATTTTTCTTTACCTTCTCGATTTCTTCGTTTGCTGTTTGGGAGAGCGCCGGCCCATGCCTACCGTGTTAACTGTAAAGTATCCGGCGTTAGCCATATAAACTGCCCTGAAATCACTACTAGTAGACATCGAGCTCAGCCCCACCGTGCGGTTGCTGCATCGGACATCAAGGATGGAAACGAGTTGCGCCAGACAGCCGAACTTGTCGTCCTTGTAAGCAGTCCTGTTTTGCCTTTGTTGGTTGTCTCGTGTTGGCCATGTATGGATCTTGTAGAGGTACAGTCTTTGTCAAAAGTAACCAGGCTGCATGGTTTGCTTCTGGCTCGTACAGTGGAGCCGTTACAGCTTACCTGAAGCTGAAATGGTCGTTTATGGCAAGGACTGAGGGTCTTCTTACCTTCCAACACCTTTTGATATTTAGGAAAGCCACAAGGGCTCCACTATACAAGCTAATAGCAAACCATGCAGCCAGGTTACTTTTGACAAAGGCTGTACCTGCGAATTGTTATACCAGCTCGAAGAAAGATCTCGTTTTGAATAGGAAGTTTCACTTATCTGATTCAGCTACACTGCGTTTTCCGCACTTCTGTATTTTTTTTCTCCTTTTGCAAGTGTGCGTGCTCTTGTGTGAGGGCATGTATGTAGGATGAGGGGGGGGGGGGGAGGCAGAAAGTGAACAAGTGCTCGACTTCGAAGCTTCTGTTTTAACGACCTCACCGTGATGTTGACACTAAGGCAGCTTCGGCTCCTTTGCAATGTGTTCGTGCAGGCATACTCCGTAACGCAGTACCTGACAGCCTAACTTCAAAGTGCTGCAATTTGCTGTTTTCTCGACCCTGTTAGCCGGTTTAATACCATTCGTATGCCTTCAGGAAGCGTATGCCATTTTTCTTCTGCCGTGATGTCGCTTGTCGTCTGAGCAGAGAGGATAACGTTTCATTGTGGAAAGAGAAAGACAGCTCTTCAATATATTTTTTTTTTCCTGAAAGGGCATGGTGTCAAGTATGCAGCAATACAGCTGGTAGAGTTCATTACTTCATCTTCTCAATACATTTTCTGCGTGCGCTGATCCTAGGCGGGAACATGTATGCCTGTGAGGAATCAGCATCGCTACTGTAGTTTGTTGTTCAGGGCATGAAACTGAGGAATATTTCGTCATTCAAGCGCCACAATGTTTTCAGTGCGATCACCCTGTCATTACGCTAGCTCAGATTAACCAATATTGCGATCATTCGAGACAAGTCATGCAGAGAGGAAAAGGACGTTGAAGAACTAATACGCCATTCTTAAGAGGACGAAGAAGAAGAAGAAGAATACGCCATGATCATGAATACATTTTTCAAAATTCACGTTTAATCCTATGAAAATTTTCTTATGTATACCACTACACCTTGGCCAATCCCCCCACGTGGGTATGTGCCATTATAAAGAGGTGAAGAAGAAGAAGAAGAAGATACGCCATGATGAGCGAAGGGCTGTCAATTTACACCACCTTTCTTCTTTTCACAAGAGGTAAAGAAGCTTCAGTTTTTTGAAAACTGTCTTTGTTCTTTCAAGACCTTGGCTGTAAGTTCTGAAAGCGTATATTATGGAAGCAACGAACCAGGAGAATTGGGCTTTAGCGAAGCGTTAAGTGCGTGCATTCGCTGATGACTGGCGTGCACATAAGCGCTATGATTTGCAAGAGGAAGTTGCTCGACTTGACACGAAGAGGATTGAATTTCGTCATTCGGGCTCAGATATTTAGTTTATCAGTCTCACTTGTCTGCCGAGTTGCTGAACGCCCTATTGAAATTAATTTTGATTATGTCCCTTCACCGAATGGCTCCCATCTCTCCATAGCTCGCGGTTGTGCCGAGGCTCAGCAAAACGTGCTTTCTCCGTACTCTCACCATGTTTTCTCGGCATCCGCGTCTTCAGTATTTGGCTCCTTTAGCTTAAGGAACATATTTATTTGTTACAATACTTATGCCCTTGCGAATGTATTTTCCTTGTTGGTATTTTGAGTTAATCAGTTATCTTGTATGCTTTGTTACTAACAAATGATTTTGATCATTAACCGACTGCCTCTATTTTACTTTTCCTGTGCATTCATGATAAGAGGTCCCAATTTAGTATTGACTTCGGATCCTCTTTCTGTATAACATTGCTCCATTCTTTGTACAACAATCAGGGATAATATATTTCAACTTCACCATCACATACCATTTGTAACGGGGAAGTGGGGTGACCAAAGATGTTATACAGAGAAGCAGGTCTTGCTTTCTTGCTCCATGCCCAATTGAGCAGTTATATCCATTTCCTATCAGTTCCCTTCCAGTACCTCGCTCAGTGACGTCCTTAGTGCCCTTCTGCAGTACACTTGCCGGATTCATAGTCATTGTTGCGGCTCGAGGTAGCGTGGCCATTTGTTGTTGCACCAAGGGGGCTCGTCCGGGATGAGGAACGGTCTGAACTTCGAAGTTGGAGATTACAAAAACAAGCAGATTTAATGGCAAGAAACTAAGACACTTATTTACAAAAATTTACAAAAAGAACAAGGAATCAAAAGATAAGAGTTCATAGCGTCGAGCGTCTGGATGAGCCTGTTACCCAAGGCTCAGAGCCACTGGATGAACCTATTGCCGAAGGTCCAGAGCGTTCGTGCCCACTTTGGTCGCAGGTTATATAGCCCAAGGCTCCGCCCTTTCACCAGGCGACAATCCATCGCGACACAAAAGATCGGCACTAGCACCGCCATCGAAGACCTGTTGAGCCCCCTCACTAGGTGGTAACTCATCGTGGCACAAAAGCTCGCCACCACACGTCACAGACGCAGCTGGCCAAGACACCTGTTGAGAGCCCGCACGTGGGAACTGGCGAGGATGAAGATAAGTCCGCACCACTGTAGCACTGACTTGGCCGCTCGCGTCCATCAAACACAGGTGTGGCAGGATGACGTCACTGACGCAGCTGGCCAAGACACCTGTGGAGAGCCCGCACGTGGGAACTGGCGAGGAAGATGCTAAGTCCGCATTCCTAAAGCATTGTGTCAGCCGCCCGCGTCCATCGAACACAGGTGTGGCCTGTTGACGTCGCAGCCGCAGCTGCGCAGACTTCCTCTGATTCGTTCCGGGTTTTTTTTTTTTTTAAGACGAGGGACACCCTTTCTTCTCCTGTCGTCGGTTGCTTCTCGAAGGGGAGGTCGTTTTCGCCGAGCCGAGTGTGGGAAGAGCCTCATCGGCCACTTCCCAGAAAGTCACCCTTTTCTGTGAGGTCATCGTGGGGTCAAGTTGAAGTCAAACGACCCGTCAAAATTTCCGCTACGTTGAATCTCCCTCCGTTTCATCTCGGGTCTCAAGATGGGTCGTAACATCATCAAGTCTTGATGAGTGAGACGAGAGGCAAAAGGGTTACCCCGAGAGGCAGCCCTATTCCTTCCAGCCAATACAGTGAGGTAATCAACTACGAGGAAATAGCTTTTACACATGCAAGAGCAACCTAACGCGCTGCACAGAACTACAGAAATGTGCGCGACTGCTCACTTGAGTGTTTTGCACAGTTCTCCTCGTCGACGGAAGCGATGAAGATGGCCTCGAGAGCCAGATCGCGGCTCTGCTTCCGGGCCTAATGGCGTGCAGCGGCGGAGCAGGAAGCGCCATGGGACCCGCACAGCGTTTGAGAGCTGAAGCCGTGCGTGACGTGCAGGTGAGCTTGGTGTGTAGGCACGTGTGTGTGTGTGTGTTGGTGTGTGTGTGTGCGTGCGTGCGTGTGTGTGTGTGTGTGTGCGTGTGTGTGTGTGTGTGCGTGTGCGCGTGTGTGTGTGTGTGTGTGTGTGTGTGTGTGTGTGTGTGTGTGTGTGTGTGTGTGTGTGTGTGTGTGTGTGTGTGTGTGTGCGCGTCTGTGTTTTGTGTCTGTGCCCATGCGTCTGTATTTTGTGGGTGCGTGCGTCCGTGCGATTCAATGACCTTAAAGTTCTTATAGACCACTCTTATAGATAAAGTTTTAGACAGTCCGTTGAGTGTCTATAGACTTCTGTCTATAAAGTCTATATACTCTCTACAGACAAATCCTAGAGAACAGTCTATAGGAAATACAAATGTCATAGACAGTCTATAGACAATATGTAGATTTATGGCCATACACTTTTAGTAGAACGGCGAATTCAGCGAGTTGGTACATCCTGAGGAGAGTATATTTTTTGTGTGCCGTGCAATACACCTTCAGTTGCTAGTCAGCGCCTGTACCGTCGTCTTCTTTTCTCTTGTCCCTGTTCCTGCGCTGTTTTCCTCAACTGTTAGTAGACTTTTGTCTATAGACAGTCTACAGACTATGAATAGACAAAAAGCAATATCTATAGGAAGTCAATAGAGTCAATAAGAAGACAATAGACTGTCTATAGACCATTTTTATAAGGGCTGCAGCCGCGCAGTTTGCACACTTTCTGTAACAATATGAAACGGTATCCAGGTGCCGATGTTGGCCTACACTCCAAACAGAAGGGAGTAAAAAGGGAGTAAGTTGTCTTCTAGCGCACACCCTTTTATAGAAGGGTGCGCGCTAGAGTACGGCTTACTCTCTTCTTCACTCCCATATAGGTGTATTAAAGGCGCAGTGAAGAGGAATCTGAACTCGTCTTTTTGCCCCGGGAACTCGATCTACACGTTCCGAGCATTCTTAGAAACTTCGATTCATTACCCTGTGTGGCCGATTGCCCTAATTAAATCGAATTAGCGTCCGGCTGCTGCCTTTCTTTTTTAATTCTCCCCGTACGGTGGGCGCAGTCGACCAACGCGTGGAGAGCCTTTCTCCCTGTACCGTGGCGGCTTGTCGCTCTCGCATCGGCGGAGTAATACGTAAAAATCGGTACTAGTAAATAGTGCGCGCTTATTTTCATTTCTGCGGGCTTATTTTGCGTATATATTATCTGCGAATGAAACTATTTATTCACGGAAACCTAAAAATCAAAATAAAGCGAAAGCAAAGCCTCTACGAAGCTGGCTGAAAGGCACTTCGCGCGTTGGTCGACTCCGTCCACCGTACGGGGAGAATTCAAAAAATAAAGGCGGGAGCAGTACGTTAATTCGTTTTAATTAGGTAAATCGGCCAAACAGGGCAATAAGTCGAACAGTTCAGGAGAGCAAGCTGCCGGGCTAGTTGGTGAAGCATATTTCATAAAATTCAGCGCAAATAAAACGGACAAGGGCCGAAGTAAGGGACGTGAACGTCTCTGCGTCTCTTACTTCATCCCTTGTCCGTTTTTTTGCGCTGAATTCTATATAACAATAAGTCGAAGTTTCTAAGAATGCTCGGAACGTGTAGATTGAGTTCCCGCGGCAAAAAGATGAGTTCAGATTCCTCTTCACTGCACCTTTAATATTCAGAGTTAACTGGCTGACGAAACCATCACATGAGCATGACATGGACAAGAGAAGTTGCTACGGTGCATGAAAGCCTGTCATAATGTAATCTTTACGGGCCTTAATTTGCTTTACGCACCTATCGCGCCTCGCTTCATTCGTTCTGTGAAATCATTAGAAAGTTGTCTTGTTTAATAGCTAATTTTGTTGTAGCGTTATGATAGGGGTCGAATTTATTCTACCTCAATTCTCAAGCGAGCTCGCTGATCAGCGGTTTCACAAAAGCAAGTGGTTTAGCCAGATTACGCTGAACTTTTTTCTTTGACCTGTGTTACCTGATTTTGTTTGCTCTCTACTTGACGCTACTTAGCCTCTGAACTTTCGACACGAGATGGCGATGCTTTCCTACCGTCTCGCCTAAGAGAGTCTTGAGTTCCATGCGATCAACTCAGGTCTGCTGCCTGCGGGAAGACGTACTCGAGCGTGTGGACGAAGTCGTCGTTCCGGCCTCGGGAGGAGGCAGTCCAGTTACGCTCACCAGGGCGGCGCTGTTCGACAACATGGCCGCGCAGCCCGACGGACGCTATGGATGCATCGCTATGGTTCAGAACCGGACATCGGCTGCGCGAGGAACCGAGGCTAATGGCGACAGGGGAGTGACCGTCGTTGGGAGTAAGCTTCCAGCTGTCCAGCAGTTTCTATCGGAGATGTTAACGCATACAACCGCTTTGCTTCCTCTGAACCACTGGCTTCCTCAGTTTGGAATCATTGTCGCGAGGTTGCTGCCTAAGTGCTTTAGTTATTCATGTAATTGCACTCACCAGATTCAGGAAGCGCCGATTTAGAAGGAGTTCGGTAAATTCTCTAGGAGCGGGCAAGATTCATGACAGCACATTTTCGCTGTCTTGTATTCCCCTCCCTTGATAATTTTGTCATCGCCAAGGACCATCTACCACACCCTCTCTCTACCATGAGCTGGAGAAGTTAGTCATATCGAACGTCTTCTTTCTCGTTACGCCCGCTCGCTTGATCGGGTGCCTGCAGATGAAAACTATTCAGTGCCCCTGGGGGCACTCCTGAGTTTAATCATTTATTTGATTTTTTTTTTATTTTAGTAATCCTGCAGGCCAATACTTTGGCCCAAGCAGCAGGGGGATTTCACAAGCAAAAAGAAATCTCAGAAAAATGTACAAAATGTGACATGAAATGAACATATCCGTTTAACGAGCTTCCTTCCGCCTTGCTTGTACACGGTACGCAGCTAAAACTGCAGGTTTATGTTCGCTGGGACGCCAAATGATTTTGCTGCATTCGTGCATTGTTCACAAAAACATCTTAACCTAACCGTGCTCATTGGTTTGTATAGGGAGGGGGATGAGGTAGAGTTTTGGTGATGAGATTGCTTATAGTGGAGGCATTGCGTCACTTGACTCAACATCTTAGTTCGTTACGCAAGTATGAACAAATATTGGGTAGTCATCCGGTTTTAAGAGCCCACAGACGACTGCAAGCGTACTAAATCAATAACCGAGGAGTTTTTTGCCAATTTTGCTATGCTGATTCACTACATTGTTTCTTTTCTGTTGCAGCCATTCTTCCGCCTTGTGCTGACGGCTGGCGGTGCAACTCCGCAATCGTCCACGACAAGTGCACTTCGGTCTGCCGCTGCCCGTTTGGAATGCACGCAGTCGAAGGCATATGGAGGTGTAGGGACTCCCGAGGTAAATCGTCGTAATTTTCTGCTTAACTCGCAATGTGTCGTGACGTGCGGCATAAAGGGTAGCAATCGGGTCGATATTAAATACTTCTCCCGTTCTCCCACCTACACACTATCTATGCCGTCATCGCAAGATGAAAATAAAATATTGGCAAAAATCAACGGTCAGAAATTGAGCGGTCAGAACTGCTGGGTTTTAATCAATGTTATTAAGCTCTTCTCATTGCATCCTGCACTGGTAGTCTATGTCCAAAAGTAAGAAATCGTGATGTCTGAAGCTAGACATCACACAGTTCCATCTAAATACCGATCAGCTTTACGTAATTTTTATAGCTTTTGTATCCGGCTTCCCATCACATGCCCTGTTTAAGCTCCCAAAGAGGTTGGCTGTAAGCCTGTTCAATCGAGCAATCAACGCTTCATGCTTCAATTGAAACGTGTTTAAAATTTAACTAGGTTACAGAGGTGTGGTAAAATCAACTTACTAATGGCCGTAGTGTTGTATCGTGGTTAGAATCCAGGGTCGCATTCAAGTTCTCATGTCATGTTTCGTCTCGTAGACAGTGACTGGTTCGCATGAGGAAGATTTTTACCTAAATATACCGGCTTTCATTGGCATCGCGGGACTCTGAAGCGTTCAGGGTCATTTCTTTCAACGACTACCCAGATTACCCCATGAGATGTCACCCTTGCAAAACCAGCTAACGGATTCAATGCACACTCGTATAATGTTTAGTAATGCCTTTTAAAGCTTGTTTCAAAGTGCCGGTAAGTGCTCTTGATAGTGTATATTTAGCCTTCCTTCGATGTTATTTGACCTTCCCCAGTAGTTTTCGATCACTCACTGCGGTTTAGAATCGACAGATTCAATTTTGTATTCCGTCTATTATCGATCAATTTTATTTCCAGAACCCTCGCGAGTAGAGCTCGAAGTTCTGGACGAATACGGAGGCCGCTACGACGACGGCGATCGCGTTCTGGTGCTAATGCACGACACGTTGGTCCTGCGCTACCGCTACGAAGTGAACGCTGATGCCACTCTACTGGAACAGGTAAGGCCAACCCTTCGTCAGAGTGGCAAGCTTCTTGGCATATTTTGTGTTACAAGTCGGCTTGACGAAACGCGTTCGAAAGTTGCAGTCAAAAAAATGGGTGAGGCTTAAATTGGTTAAGCCTGGAGAATTCGAAGCATCATCGTGTCGCGTAATTTGGAGGCGCACAACCACAGCGACGGCGCAAGGTGGGCCCCCGTTTCTCCACTGTCGTGACGTCGTCGTGTCACGTGGTGTGACGTCATGTATCACGTGATTTGGAGGCGCACAACCACAACGACGGCGCGAGGTGGGCCCCCGTTTCTCTACTGTCGTGACGTCATCGTGTCACGTGGTGTGACGTCATGTATCACGTGATTTGGAGGCGCATAACCACGGTGAAGGGCTGAAGTGGTAGCTAAAGTAGTATGCTTCGCATAAAAAACTGAAAGCTTAACTAACGTGCCCGCCGCGGTGGCTCAGTGGTAAGGCGCCCGTCTACCGAGCCGGTGTACCCGGGTTCGAACCCGACTGCGGCGGCCGCGTTTCGATGGAGGCGAAACGCAAGAGGCGCCCGTGTGCTGTGCGATGTCAATGCACGTTAAAGATCGCCAGGTGGTCGAAATTATTCCGGATACCTTCACTACGGCACCTCTTTCTCTCTTTCTTCTTTCACTCCTACCTTCCTCCCTTCCCTTACGGCGCGGTTCAGGTGTCCGCCGAGATATATGACAGATACTGCGCCATTTCCTTTCCTCAAAAACCAATTTACTTAACTACCGTCGTTGGGCTAATAACCTTTCTGCGTAATTTATTCAACGCATAATTAGAAAAGAGCGAAGAAGAAGATCAAAGCGCTGCGTTCTCAAAACTCAAACCTCAATCTGAAATACATCTCAAATTTTCACCTTTCTACTCTTGTCCATGCTACTTGAGACAGAGATTTAAAGTATACCCTCGTGTGGAATATCAGAAAACTTAACTAATACCGCAAACCAGTCAGGGCATTATTCAGTCTGCCTAACTCGACAATCAATTTCCCGTGAAAGCGAACTCAAGAAAACTCCTGACTTGCTTTTCAGAATAAGCAGGCAAATTATCTTAGTTTCGTCCGCTTACGATGCGCCGGTAGACAATTCGAAATCCTAGCTCAAGTTCCGTGAGACGCCCTGTATATGCAGCCCAAGAGAGAATTTTTGCTTGCTGGTCCTGCTTCCCACTGGTTCTTTTTACGCCGTGTACGCGTCTACTTCGTCACATACCGAGTTTATAAAACGTCTGTTCGAGTATTTCTGGAGCTGAACTCGTTCCAAACAGCCATTTCATGCGTGACACGTCGGCGCAGGTCTCCGGGGAGGAACCATGGAGACGTTCCGTCATGTTCTCGTCCAATACCGGCGGCGTTCGGCGTCACGAAGGCACTCTCGTTCTCTGGGAAGTCAGCCGACCCCTCGCCGTGTTCGTGCAGGTCGCTCTGCACAGCCGGCCTCCGATGACCAAATCCGTGATGCTGAATCTAATTGTCGTCCGTAAGTGGCCCTTGGAAACGTTGTCCTGGACGGTAGGAACAGCGTGGGGAGTGAAGCGACACCGCTTTTGAAGTGCACTAACACGACGAACTGGATCGGTCCTTCTTATCACGTACTATCGCGTTCAATATGACTTGCAACGCCAGGCAGCGTGGCAGGAGCAGTTAAGGCCGATTCACACGACGGACCGTTCGCCCGCGGCCCGCGCACTACGTGTGCATACGTCAGCACTTTGAGGGGCGCGCTGTCGGCCGCCATCCATCCATGCATCCAGCGCGCCTCTCAAAGTCCTGACGTATGCACACGTAGTGCGCGGGCCGCGGGCGAACGGTCCGTCGTGTGAATCGGCCTTTATCGGAATCATGGTGGGGCCGGCAAGCGGCGCGCTTGAAAACGAAAGGGAAATGATTTTGCTGTTCCAACACTTACCCATCTCCCCTCTGTCGTCTGGCCTAGAAAGAGGCATAGCGTTATCGCATCGCCAACGCAAGAGCGGCGACATTTGCGTGACAATGCAAGGCGCATGTCGCAATTGATATCAGATTGCGCAGAGCACACGACGCGGGGGATGCGGTTGACTGGTGGAACAGCAGAACTCTTGCCATTTTATTTTCAAGCACGCTGGTCGTTGTCACCACCGTGCGTTCGGAAAGCGCTGCGGCCACACGCTCGTGTGTTGCAAGTCTACTGAGTGCGATAGTGCGAGGGTGGCGTAAGTGATTCGCGGTGACGGACTAGCGTCAGCGCTCGACATGGACAAAAAAAACATGCTGCTCAGCTAGTTGGTTTCACAGCTAGCCCGTAACAGCCCGCAACGCCCCGTGACTTCCCCTGAACACGCAAAATCTGCTTAAATGGTGAGGGGGAGAGCTTCCGATGACCGGACGAACTTCGCAGCGGGCCACAGCATTCTAAAGCTGCCTCGGAAGGAGTAGACTTATGTACTACTGAGCCGTCTAGCTTGGCGAAGAAAATTTTTTCTGTCGTGCGCCTAAAGTGACAGCCACTTATGTTTGCATTCCTTCTTTCTAAATTTGAGTTGAACTGAAGTGAACGTCTTAGAAACAAATTGTCTGGCACGTGGTTCAGCCCTTCCAAATGCCTTTGCCCGCGACTCAATGCAGCCAAGCTAGCGGTCGGCATGGCTTGCCTGGAGGACGGGGACTGCCGCAGTGTGAACGGCCTGTGCGTGGAGCGGCAGTGCAAGTGCTCGTTTTCGCTCGACGTCAACGGAACCTGCGTGGTGGTCGGTGAGTTGGTAGCTCCAGTTTCTGGAAGAAGTTTCACAAACGAGCATGCGGCTCTTCCAAGCTTTCAGTCGCTCAGCATGCTGGCATTAGTATTTTCCGAGCTGTTGGGAGAGCGCCACAGACCAGTGAGTTTCCGAAATGCGCAAATTCCTCCCAGCAGGAAGCCTGCGGGTGTTATTAGCACTCCACAAAGTGTGGGTCTTCGTCAACCTTCCTTCTTTTTCTTTCTTTATTTTCACTTCAATTATTACAAAATGTTTGCAAAAACTGCTGGGCCAATAGCCGAAGCTAGTATAGGCCCAATGTACTCTTTTGTTATTACAGCAACAGAAGTACCAACATGAAATTTGGTTATAAATGATCAGTGACTAAAGTGATAGCGAGCAACACTCAACAGCAGACATAAAAACATTAACAAGCATAACCCTCAGACTTCGAAAAGTAGAAGCACTTAATAAAAAACAGGAAATTGTTAGCCATAGTAATTTCAAGTGGTACACTATTCCATACTTTCGCCCCGCAATATTGAATTCTGTAAGACTTTAGCTCAAATTGTCCGGTCCATTGTATTCATTCACTATGGCGAGGTGATGTATTTCTGGAAATAAGCTAGTCGATTATTTCGTGGGTATTACCGTAAACTCGCAAACTGATGTGTGCTCAACTCTTGATAGCCTTGCTGTGCTCTTTGCTCTCATTTTGTCAGGCTGCGAACGGAACGAAGAGTGCGCGAGGATTCCGGGAACGGTGTGTGTGGAGTCGACCTGCCAGTGTCCCACCGGCAGCGAGCTCAGGAACGGCAGGTGCCGGCATCGGGGTAATTGCGAAGCACCCCTGTCTCTTTTTCTGCTGCGTTCGTCCGATTTGGCATCTCTGTGCGTCTGACTATAGGTGAACACAATGGTTTCACACCACGTTGAAGCCATTGAGCGTCCTTAGCCTGAGAGGCCACGATGGCCGCACATATGACCAGACTAAACTCTAAAGTTCTTTTACGCTGCGATTTACATAGCGCGTTAGCGATCCCGAGGTGCTAAATACTCCATAGCCCTGCAATATCAGTTGTCCTGTATTGCCTAGTTGTAGTAGTGAAAGCGTTCCTGGTACCAGGCAAAAAAAAATAGTTCTTGTTGAGGTGTTCGTTACCTACACAGCCATGGAACGGCTTGAGGTGTTAACGAGCTAGCAAGACAAGTAGCAGGTAGACGGTGCTGCTGAAGAAACATTACGAGTTTGCAAAGTAGCTGGGGCTGTTCAACTAGGCAAGACCAGAGGATGTCTCTTCCTCGGCAGCACTGAACAATTAAACCAGCAGATGCATCCAGGCACGCCTGAGATGTAGTCATGTCAACAGGCCAGCGTCATTGTTGTGGAGCCAGTTTTCATGCACGCGAATAATTTGTATGCCTGGCCACTCCAAAGTTATCCCTCCTTCAATGCGTAAACTAGTCCGGGTGCCGTAGTCATTGTAAATAAATAGAAATAATAAACAAAATCGTGGACGTGCGGGGCGCGTGTCTTCTCATCACGCAGCTTGCAAGAATCACTTCGAATGTGCACGTGAGCGCCTACACACAGTCTGCTTCCGGAACTCCTGCCTCTGCACCCACGGTCTCCGAGACGTGGACGGAAGTTGCACGCCCATAGGCGAGTACTGCCTCCGCGTCTCTCCAATTCTTCGAAGATTTTCTCGTTTACTTTGTTCTGAACCGATGCTTGGAGAGAAAGCGAACTTGGGGTTCCTTTTTTTTTCTCTGTACATCAGTCTCCACGATAGTCGTGACTGCACCAGTTCCATTTGGTACGAAGGAAAGCTTCATTTCGGTGAATTTTCTGGGTGCGTTGATAGGTGTACCGAGGTTCTGGTGGAGTTTAATTCAAGGCTGCTCTCTAAGATGTCACGTTATCTATATCTGGCTGTGTCATTATCAGTGTGTCTTTGAAGCTTGTCCTGCAGGTCGCCTTCTGTTTCAATTCAGAAAATAAGCCCTTAGTCAGGTAATGAAAGGTGGAAAATTTAGCGAGCTTCCATGTTGTGAAACACCACTCGAGAAACCCTAGAAAAGGGGCACGATAGTGATGTGGTCCCTTAATTACGGCCGCATTGTTTTAGGGATGTAACGCTAAGTGAAATAAAACTGCACAGGTCTAGGTTGTTTTAAACTTTGTTTTGCCCATAACCTGGTCCTAGGGGCATGCTTCTTGGGTGAGGCGACCGCAGCCCAAAGGAGGCTAAACTGCACAGACCACTGAGCTCTAATTACGTAATAAAAGTTACTAAAAATTAACGCTTGATATAAAGAGGAATATAGAACTCTTGTAGCTTAGGAATACACAAATGGCAGCGCTGGCAGGAAAAAGATGTTATAGAAAGGATTCCACCATATGAAGAACGGAGACAGGCGATTAGTGAAGGATATCCTCTCTCTATTACCGATTAGCGAACTCGTGGTCGCTGGCTATTTCGCCTGTGGGTACTTCATGTTATTCATTAGAGAGTAAGCCAGATAAATTAAAAGCAGATAAGATAAAACATATGCGGAGGGTAAACCGGTTCCAGTGACAGGAAGGGCTCGGTAAACTATCTCATTAAGAAAGGACACCTGAACTGCATCATGAGAACAAAATGCGAAGGTGGGAAAAGGGATGGGGAAGGCTGATAGAATCGAAAGGAAGAGAACTCACACATGAGTTAGGTCGCGGTAGGATGAACCAGCTCAGCTGAGCACAGGTTCCTTAAGTCTCTATGCTATCTTGACTACGTGGGCCTTTAGAGTCTAAGGCAAGAAGGTTCAAGACAGCTATTTCTACTCGCTACAACATGTACGCAACATGTACGCAACATGTACGCAACATGTACGCAACATGTGCGCAACATGTAGGCATTATTTTCTGCGTGCACGAGTGCTCTGCTCACCCTGCACTCTCAACAAAAAGGGGTAAAAAGGGAGCAAATTTTCCTCTAGCGTACACCCTTTTAAGGGTGTGAGCTAGCAGACAGTTCACTCCCTTTTTAATCCCATGTAGGCGCCATCCTGTTTGAAGTGTACCGCAAGGCTGGGAATTTAACACATTTGAGGCTCGAGAGTGCATACTCTGTTCCGCGGCGTTTAACTTCTACTGCTGTTTTCAGACTGCTTTCACGACATCGAATGCCGGGATCCTTTGATGATTTGCCGCAACGCAACCTGTCAATGCTCCGATGGGCACGTAGACAACGGCGAACGGTGCGAGCCCAGTACGTTGTTTTGTTATTGTTGCTTATAGTAAAAAGATTTGTCGTTTCACTAGCTCCGGCTTTCACAACGCTTCGTTGATTAATGGTGAACTGTAACGGCTTTTGGGAGCGATAACATGCTGGGTATGTGTACAAGTGCCCACATATGTTTTCGGAACGCCGAAATTACAAAAAGCCTTAATTTTCTCGCTACGTAGAGGCACAGCCAGACATTAAGAAGTTTTGTTGCAATTTTCGCGTTCCAAAAACTTTTGCGGGCACCTGTACATCAATGAGACAGTAATATTATCTGCAAACTATTCGGCTTGTCAGCAATTTTTTAAGTTGTTACATAGGAGGAAACTAAAAACAGTATCTGATGATTGCCTGGCACCTTCTGGCACCTCATGTCTAAGCCGCCTCAATACTAAACATTTTAACAAACAGGAACTACCATTTCTTTCCTTACAAAATACAAAGCCCTGGTCAAATTAAGCCCTTGGTGGGGGATCAAAGATGGAAGACATTGTTCGAAGCAGTATTAAAATTCGAGGCTGAGAGAACAGTAGAGGGAACAGTGACATTTTGCCACAACACACAGAGAACGGATATAGCGGAACCTTTTTTAGTGGTTCTGCAGAATTTTCTCAGCACGTCATAAAGCAACGCGCAGGTGATCAACAGGACTAATTTCAGATTATGTGTGGAGGCAAGGAATGCCATACGCGCCCCAAGCGTTCGGAATGCGTTTTAGGAAAAGAATGTGTATGAGCCGAAAAATACGGTGACAGATAACTCTCTTCGTGCAACATGCTGAGAAAGTTGTATTCTTAAGCTTCTTTTAATAAGCTCCTGCTGTATCGCAAGCGCTCAGCGAGGCATTATTATGAGAAGGAATGGAAAGCATTCGCAGGAAAACAATATGTAAAAATGATAGTAGCGGTTTCTTAGCATCACGTGTGCCCTAAGGATCGTTGTTCGGACATTGAATAGGTTGGGGCAACCGAAAAGGAAATAAAAATAATAGGCCCCTGCCTGCACCGTTTACACACAACAGGCTTAACCCAATTGAAAAATAAAAGAGGAGGCCCGTAGGCAAGTTGTAATTTGACCACCCGTGGGTGGAAAAATAAAATATTAGGGAAAATGCTACATTAGCGACCCACAGCCGAGAGAGCGGGCCCGGGGAGGCTCCCCTGACCTCCCCTGGGAAGTAGCGGAAAGGGAAATGGGACGTGGGAAGGGAATGGGGACAGCGAGGTTTTTGCTCTGATCCTTCAATTATCTCGACTCCATTACTGGCCCGCCTGGCCAGGGCAGGGAGAGCATCGAGATTGCCCAATGGTGCGGCCCCACTCACGGGATGCCCGACCACCCACCATACTCAACGGGCTCCGACCGTCGGAGACAGGAAAACCTAACACGGGGTCAGTAGCTACCTGGGGCTCCTCATCGCTCACTAGAAGGCTTTTCCCACCTGCCGGCTACTAGCCGTCGAAGGTTTTTCGCGGTTTTTCGGACACCGGAAGTATGTGTGATAGTCCCGGCCAGTGGACGCCCAGTTCGTCAACGGCCTCGCGGCCTCAGAACCGGTCAGACTCCGGGGGGACCACCTGTGCTTCCTCCAACCATCCATGCACTTATTTCCTCTCCTAGCTTACTCTTCTCCTACTGAGGAGAGAGTGTGTCAGGCATACAGTCACTCCCTTCAGCTTTGTAAGAAGCTCCTAAAAACCAGAGTGCAAAAAGGGAATACGGTCCTGCGCCTCTCTCGGCGTCACGAATACCGCTTCACCACGCCCAGAGAGCCGATACGTCTCGGTGGCTCCATCTCAAGTTTTTCTTGGTAACTAAAAAACGTTTCCTGCTGCTCAAGGGGCAAGCTTTTGCTTTCGTTACTAATTCTTCCGTCGTGGTCGACGCTGGATGTTTATACAGTTGTTTCTTGAGCTCAGTTAGGTCTATATTTGAGAATCTTCCTGCTTTTGTCCCAAAAACAGTCGTCAGGCTTGAAGGAATAAAGGTTAACCGAAGTCACATTGCGCGTAAGTGGATTCAAGATGAGATTTCTTTTGAACCCTTCCGCGGCGGTCGAATTTCGATGGAGGAGAAATTCTAGGGGCCCGTGTGCTGTGCAATGTCAGTGCACCCAAGGTGATCGTAATTTCTGGAGCCCTTCACTACGGCGTCTCTCATGGCCTGACTCTCTTTGGGACGATAAACCCCCATAAACCAAACCGTACCTTTTGCTTTACATACAAGGTTAAATGCGGCAGTGTTTGAGAGCTTTAGCGGAGAATGCCAAATGTTAAATTTTCGCAGCGAGCAACAAACCAAACAGGCCGCTCTCCCGCTCAGCTTTCCACACTTTCCTTTGATAATTCCTGTCTAAAACGAATGTTAGTGTTTGTCCTTGAATTAAAATTTGGCCTTCGATTCAAATTTGCTTTTAATGTATATAACTCACCTTTGTTATTATCACTGTTGTTTGGTACATGGAGTATTACGGCTTCCTATTAAGCGAAAGCCGATCTCTGAAGGTTGTGCAACACTGTGTCTACAGCCAACATCGCTGTATTTAATAACGCCAGCTGTATGTATAATTGTTGACCCTGCTCACTCCTCCTCCATTCCCTCCTTGGAAAGCCTCGCTGCACTAATTTGTCTATATTCTTCCTTGAATTTGCTTCGAACCGACAGTCTTACATGCCCTCTTTGCTGCAGACCCAAAAGAGTGCGACGGCCAGAAGGAATGCTTGGAACCTAAAGCCTCGTGCAGCAACGGTAGATGTTCCTGCCCCGAGGGATTTTCTCTTTCCGGTAACAAGTGCGTTCGGGGTGAGAGTCGATTTTCTCTGACACCCGCCACGGTGGTTCAGTGGCTTTTGCAGTGGGCTCCTGATCCCGAGGTCGCGAGATCGAATACCGGCTGTGCCGACTTCGTTTCGATGGCGGAGAAACGCCAAAAAACCCCGCGTGGTTGCAGTTAATCCGTAGCCTTTCACTCTATGACGTCTCTCATAGCCCCACGTCCAGTTCCGGGGCGTTAAACTGCACATACCGTACCATATATCATACAAATTATGTGTGACAGGGCATGCCCAGCTTACGTGGGCATTGAGCAACTAGCGCCATCTGTTGGCTGCCAGTAGCGAGCATCGCGCAGCTGATTGGGAGCATTTTAAACTTGTAACTTTCAGAAAACTAGAGATACCCGAGAAATTCTGAGCAGCCGTGGTGACTACCATGGTCGACTCCTTGCCGTCGCTGCAAAATCTGACCAATTAAATCCTTACTACGATCGCAGCTGTTTCTGAGGCCGCAAAAAAAATTCGAGGAATGTACCAAACATGCAAACCACAAACGTTTGTCCAGATTTCCAGGGCTTCTAAGTTTGAAAGCTTCGTCGCTGCAGTAAAATAGCGGCGTAACATGACTGATCGGCCTTTGGTCCATGTGAATAGGCGCAGTAACGTTCAGTCGTGGAACTGGCTCCTTAGCGGCTCCTTAGCCGCTGCTTAGCAGCTCCTGTGCTGTCGTTCTTGACGCAAGCCTTCAACGTTCGCAGTTCTTGGTCGTGCCAAAAAGTGCCTGGTAGACGACGACTGCAGGTGGAGCGACCTGTGCCTGAATCGTCGCTGCGTGTGCCACCGAGAGTCCTCCTCCGGGCCCGGCGTCTGCCTGGAAGGTGAGGGAAGGTCGGGAAGACTACAGGCTCCCATGCCGGCTCTGAATTTGCCATTGAAGAGCAGCACCCGATAATAACACTCCAGCGCGAAAGAGGGAAGGAGAAAGTCAGAAGACGGACGATTAGACATCCGTCCCTCTTTCCAGTCTCTTGTGCTTAATCCCGTGCGATGTACTACTATCGGGGACAAAGTGTTATACTCCACGCGGCGGAAGCAGGACCAACGAAAAACTGCGGCATTTTGGTGAGCTAAAGCACGAAACACTGAGACAAGCCAAGCGACATGCCTGCTGATAATAAAGGTCACGTATTGGCTGTCTCGATCCCAGATGCCGCCTGTAGATGGCGTTGCAACGCAGTTTTCCATTGTTCCGGCTCCCGCCGCGTGGAGTGTACCACTGTTGTCCCCGGTAGTACTTCACATGTGAAATGACCAATTAAACTAACCCAAAGTGCAGAACCTCTAAACGCGAGTGAGTGACGCTTAAAGCGGAACGCACAAGTTACCGACGCGAGAACTCCGCTGTCAGAGTAGGCGCCTTAAGGCGAGTTTGCGCCTTATTAAAGACTGGGGATTCGACAGGTAAACCAAGAACTCAAGTCAAGCCCTGACCTGCTACCTTCTTTGCAGCCTTCCATTCCGCCAGTGAAACTGGTTTGATAAAGGGGTAGCTATGAACACGTTGCCGTACGACTTAATGAGCGGATGAAAAGTAGCTATCCTGTGACGCTGACAAACACCTAAATTACATTTTCGCATCTAGAAACAGGCCATAATTGTTGTTGCCGATCTTGTGTAAAGCTGCGCTCACTGGGACTCATTAAATTCACCGGCTAATTGGAGTACCCAGTAGAAGCGCTGAGAGCCTTTCACATCATGGCGTTGCATACAAGTTAGTTTGTGGCAGTTAACGGTGTGTATTGCATTCCACTCCATTATTATAAAAGGAAAATAAATGTTGCGAAGGGCGGGGTCATGAGCTTGAATTTTTGTTCTGGTAGATTGTTTGGAGAATTTTGTGAATATGAACGATTGTTACAACAGTCAGAAGCAAATGTGGCCTACGCATCGGCGTGTTTTCCTGAGCGTAAAATTAGAGTAATGTAGAAGAACTTCTTGCTGGGCGAGTTGGTGCATAGTTTTCTTGGGATGGCGTTGCGCACACGAACAAACATACACAGGAAGAGGCAGAAGACAGAAAGAGCGCAATGCATGTGTATGTATGTATGTATGTATGTATGTATGTATGTATGTATGTATGTATGTATGTATGTATGTATGTATGTGTGTATGTGTGTATGTGTGTATGTGTGTATGTGTGTATGTGTGTGTGTGTGTGTGTGTGTGTGTGTGTGTGTGTGTGTATGTGTGTGTGTGTATGTGTGTGTGTATGTGTGTGTGTATGTGTGTATGTGTGTGTATGTGTGTGTGTGTGTATGTGTGTGTGTGTGTGTATGTGTGTGTGTGTGTGTATGTGTGTGTGTGTGTATGTGTGTGTGTGTGTATGTGTGTGTATGTGTGTATGTGTGTGTATGTGTGTATGTGTGTGTATGTGTGTATGTGTGTGTATGTGTGTATGTGTGTATGTGTGTGTATGTGTGTATGTGTGTGTATGTGTGTATGTGTGTATGTGTGTATGTATGTATGTGTATGTATGTATGTATGTATGTGTATGTATGTATGTATGTGTATGTTTGTTCGTGTGCGCAACGTCATCCCAAGTAAAATTAGAGCACTGCGTGTTTTAATTTCCTTCATCGAAATACATTTTTCTTTTGTGGTGTATTGAAAGCTGCACTGGAAGGTTGATTAATACTGATCAATTCGCGCTAAAAGGCACAGACACACGAAAACACAAACGGACGAAGCGTGTAAACGGACGCGATTCGCCCGTTTGTGTTTTCGTGTGTGTGGGCCCTTTAGCGCGAAATGATCAGTATGAAGCACCAGCTAGCCCCCGCTCTTGCATTGTTAAAGGGTCAGTCTACTGAATTTTATCGACCATATTTTCTTTGCGGCAACGGATAGCTCTTTACTCAAATTACCGTTTAGCCAGCTGCGGTGCCAAGAAGTGCGGTAGAACATTTTAAAATAGAATTTATTAATGTGGGAACACATCTGTATGAGATGGTAGTCTCATCTGGCAACAATCTGGATTTCCGCCGCGCGGCGACAAACATGGCGGCGCCCGTCGAAGCCGGACCTCTCGCTTCGGACTGAATTCTCGTTGTTGCTGCCTTTTTCAGTGCGTTCACTGGCCATAAATGGGGCGCCAGTCTTTCGCTTCGTCTCATCTCGCCCATAAGAAAACGTATAAGGGATAAATTTGCTTTATTTTAATAATTAGAGTGACGATTCTGCCGCTTTTAGGCTTAAGTGGAGAGTCGGTTTGTTTACAGCAATGGTTCCCATCCTGACAACCAGATGGCGCCACTATAGGCTGAGTTTATTTTTGCGTCTCTGCTAGCATACGCTGAACTAAAAGTGGAAATGTGCCTGCGTTTAGCGTACGTGTAACTATAGATATTCATGTGATTTACAGAAAAAGCGAGCGGTACGCCTTCTACAGTTTACTAGAACAAAACGTGCATTTCTCTGACATTGGGGCATACAAATGGTACGTAGTATATTCACTTATGCTTCTACAAAAAAAGACTACCACTTTCTTGAACAAAATGAACGTTTGGGGTCGCCACCATGCTTTTTTACGCGACTTTTAACGCCGAAATAAAATATAAATTCCTGCCTAAACCGGGCGCAGACCCCTCGTTATTGATGTTATAGGGTGCCAACTACCAGAATATGCCATTATTTATACACTCATCTCGGTGAGTAGACCGACCCTTTAAGGGTGATTAACTTCTCGTTAAGAAAGACAAAATTAAGTGCTTAAAGAGATAGGGCGCGGGGAACTAGCAGCCAAGTAACTCAACAAAATGCGTTCAGTAGAGGGAATAGTCTAGTTATTGACGCTGAACTCAGCAGTCTACGCGGCTTATAACAAGTGAAGACTGTGAATTCATAGCTTTTTATGAGGCTTCCGGAGTTGGGCCAGAAATTAGCCGAGTTTCGTCTTGTTTTCATTTTGTTTAGTGCGATAACATTAGAACCGTCATAGGGAAGAAAATGTGTAGCCGGAAGCAAAATCCCTAATTGGCTGGAAGGAAGTGATGTCACCAGACTGGAGCACACCCATTGGCTCATTACCTTCAAGGAAGTGACGTAACCAGATGGAAGCATTCCCATTGGTTGGAGCGAAGTGGCGTCACCAGGCCAGAAATGACATCACTTCCGGCAAATGCAAGGACAGCTGCTAATGCTGTCATATTGCCCGCCCATAACTGAATTTGGCGTCCCTCTGTTTTTATGCGAAGCATACTACTTTAGCTACCACTTCAGCCCTTCACCGTGGTTATGCGCCTCCAAATCACGGGATACATGACGTCACACCACGTGACACGATGACGTCACGGCAGTAGAGAAATGGGGGCCCACCTCGCGCCGTCGCTGTGGTTGTGCGCCTCCAAATCACGTGATACATGATGTCACACCACGTGACACGATGTCGTCACGACAGTGGAGAAACGGGGGCCCACCTCGCGCCGTCGCTGTGGTTGTGCGCCTCCAAATCACGTGATACATGACGTCACACCACGTGACACGATGACGTCACGACAGTGGAGAAACGGGGGCCCACCTCGCGCCGTCGCTGTGGTTGTGCGCCTCCAAATCACGTGACACGATGATGCCACACCACGTGACACGATGACGTCACGGCAGTGGAGAAACGGGGGCCCACCTCGCGCCGTCGCTGTGGTTGTGCGCCTCCAAATCACGTGATACATGACGTCACACCACGTGACACGATGACGTCACGACAGTGGAGAAACGGGGGCCCACCTCGCGCCGTCGCTGTGGTTGTGCGCCTCCAAATTACGCGACACGATGATGCTTCGCATTCTCCAGGCTTAACCAAGTTAAGCCTCAGCCATTTTTTTTTTGGGGGGGGGGGGGGGGCCGTCGAATACCATGTTGATTGCGGCTTCGTCATCTGGGTGTAGATGACAGCAGAGACCTCTGTACTGATTACTTCGGTGGATAATGGCTGAGTGCCCCGCCATTATTTCCCGACAGCTGACCTTGAGGCGAGCACGGATGCATTGGGTACAACGAGCGCTCACAAGCTCTTCGCTGCCGCGACTGGCATCGGCATATTCCTGGTGACTGCGGCAGCACTCGTCCTCTTCCTCTCTTCCCTCTCGAAAAAAGAGGGTATAGACGTGGGCGCAGCTCCCGGGATAGAGGCTGATGGTGAGCCACCCATCGACCATGACTGGTGAGTTTCAGCCAGGCTGCATCAGCGTTGCTTCAACGGCTAGAAACAGTTTCACTGCGGTTTCACTTGTCTGAAAGCAATGCGGGAATTACTTCCTATGCATGGTATCCACAAGCTGAGGCGATGCTGTTTGTTTTATACGAGCAGAAAGCAGCACTTTTTTTGCTATTAGTGCTTATCGCACAAACCTAACGCAGTACCTGTATATCCTTGCTTGGGCAATAACCAGAGAGCCCCGTTTTGTTTCCTTTCCTCTTTATTTATTTGTTTTTATTTGTCGGCATCATTTGTCTCCTTTCATAGCGTGTGCGCGACGTAGCTGTATTGTCACTTGACGCCAGCGTGTTCGAATGACTCAGCGTGACATATTGCAGTGACGTCATTCGAAACAAAACTGCATGATGACCAATCAGCGGAGCACAGTGCAGTGACGTCATGGACGGAGTAGTGTCTACCGGTGGACCCTTTGGCGCTTTTCTGTATGTTGCAATGTTTGGGGAAACTCCGGAAGCTGGAGTATATTTGTAATAATGGAGTAACTACTCATTAGCATCCACCCAAGCGCAGTCATACAGGCTGCAAAGGAAAGCTAGAAAGCTTTCCTTTTTCTCCGGACCAGGACAATATATAGATAAATTTATTAACTGAAATTGCAGTGAGGTCGGCCGGAAAGATGAATATCGGTCCTACTACTCTGCACTAGGAAAGGAGATAGGAGGTGAAAGCGTGTCGTGGTGTTTGACGGCGTGGATAGAAGGAAGATGAAAATATGTACAGGCACATTTGTTGAGATCACAACTGGGTGTCAGTGTCCCTGTCTCTCAAAAGGCGTGAAAACGCCCGGATTGCCTGGAGAGCTTTCCAGCTCTTCGGCCAAGTACCTATCACTAAGTCCTCCGAGAGTGGCCCAAATTTTCTTCAACTATGAAGTCTCCGTGAAAGCTATATAGCTTTCCTTTCTAGCCGTACGGCTGCCCTTGGGTGGATGCTAGTGGGTTATTATTCCCTTATTGTTTTACTATTTAACCTAATGCAAAGCAGGCGTGTACGCGTCTTCGTAGTTTCACATTTACTATTCCGCTAAATGACACTGTTGTTTCATGGCATGCGCTCCAGCGGTGAGCACTGCTGTCCTGGACTGCATGTCGGTTTGAACAGTGCCTAGTGCGTACGAAATTTCTCTTAGTGTAAGCTCACCAAAGCTTTCCTGCTGTCCTAGATGGGTCCTAAACACCATTTAGCAGATGATCTGAGGGCTATATTCTAGATGCAGGCTCTAGTAAAAGATGAAAGATAACAAGATGTGACTATAAATGGCAGTTCCTATTCGCCGGAAACAAATGCTGACATCACTCGTTATAAAATAACGGTACCATACGACCTTTGTGCAAACCACGCATTGCTGAGTGACGGTCACTTCGCGCATGCGCAGGCCTTCGGAAAATCAACACAAGGGAGATACCACTGATGATGTTCCCTGCACTCACAGCGTGACCGCAACGGACAGTCAGTGCAGCCTGGAGGAGGATGCCGTTGTGCACAACGTCTAACGACCCACGGAAATTTTCCTTTTTTCATTGACGCGTTAGTTTATGGACTCGATGTCAAATACGTTACGCCACTTATCTAACGTTTCTCCTAAATGTAGATGCCTCTGCAGACTATGACACAGAGTGCGCAGCTGTTTCGCGATTTTAAAGAATTTACTTCGCGTATTCACTCAGGACTTTAAAAACGTTTTATCGGTAATAAATGTTAACAACCGTCGTTTGCTCGAATGCTTCTTCTTCTGTGCGCAATATTTCTCAGTTACCAAATGAACCAAAAACCACAGATTAACTCTGAATCGGCTGAAGATTGCTCAGTTTACTCCCTGTCGTGGCGTTTCTATACTGTAAACAGACAGGAGTAAAAAGAGAGTAAGCTCTCCTACAGATCACTCTCTTTTATAAAAAAAAGTGCGCTGGAGGACAGCTTATTCGACTTTTACTTTCGTATAAGATTGTTCCTGTTTAGAGTGTACTGTTAAGGCGAAAGCCTTTAATGGCTCCTACTGTCGTCCGTTAACAGTGCGTGTCACAAGCGTTTAACTCGGGAACTAAAGAAAGATAGAAGAAAACCAATGGTTGCTTCAGAGAGAGGAGGAAAAATGAACCTCCAAGCCAAGTGTCATGACTATAGAATAATTAGCTAATTATAGACAAACATGTCGAAATTGCGTCGAAATAGCGTGGACGTCAGTATAGCCACGGGAACGGTGTGACGTCACATCCACCGGCAGTCGTCACGGCATAGTGGAAACTGTCACAGAATGGTCGCAAAAACGTCGAATTTGTGTCAAATTAGAGAGAAAAATGCGTAATTAAGTGTAATTAACACTTAAGATTCCCGAAAGATGTATAATTTGGGTATCGATATAGCCACGGGAACGGTGTGACGTCACATCCACCGGAAGTCGTCACGACATAGTGTCCTCGGCTTTCGCCTCTCAACACTTTAGTTGCCAAAGTGACCTCGCAATTTTTTCTTCGGACATTTTCACCGCTAATTCGCATTTGCCTTGGTAACGTCAATATTTATGTAGCGCTGAATGATCTCAAGTAGCCTTAAATAGCAAGAGCAATAGGCGGCCGTCGAATGTTCTAGGTTTGTTCAAGGGCGAGGTTGTTCGCTGTGCACGAGCCCCTAATTCAGTGATTTTCAGTGTCAATATACCTCGTACGCTATTCTCTGCTGTAAAAGGCGCACCTACGAGGTCTGTTAGAAAAGTATCCGACCTTTGGGCGAAGAAAAAAAACTGGCACAACTGGAGCGTTGGAAACCTAATAATCTTCAAAGTGGTCTCCTTGGGACTCTACACACTTCTTCCAGTGCCGCCGCGGTGGCTCAGTGGCTATGGTGCTCGGCTGCTGGCCCGAAAGACGCGGGTTCGATCCCGGCCGCGGCGGCTGAATTTCTTTGGAGGAGAAATTCGAGGCCCGTGTGCTGTGCGATGTCAGTGCACGTTAAAGAACCCCAGGTGGTCGAAATTTCCGGAGCCCTCCACTACGGCGTCTCTCATAGCCTTAGTCGCTTTGGGACGTTAAACCCCATAAACCAAACCAAACACTTCTTCCAGTGGTGCTGCCTTTGTTGGAAGTATTCCTAAAAGGGCCCTTTCGGAATGTGGTTTAGCTCAGCTGTCGTTGCAGCCATAATGTCCTCTCTTCTCTGAAATCGCGCTCCTTTCAATAGCCTCTCGATGTTGGGAAACAACCAGAAGTCGTAGGGGGCCATATCAGGAGATTAGGGAGTCTGCTGAACTACAGGAGTCTGGTTTTTTGCCAAAAAAGTCTGAATCAAGTGCGAGGAATGTGCAGGAGCATTGTCGTGATGGATGCGCCAGTTTCCTGGTGACCTCAACTCCGGTCTCTTGCGCCGCACAGCACCACGAAGGCGACTGAGGACATCCCTGTAGTACTCTTTGGTCATTGTTTGACCCTGTGGGGTGCGTACTCGTGGTGTGCCGCCCAAAAAGAGTCAAAGAAAGCAGTCAGCCTGACTTTGACATTGCTGCGCACTTGGCAGGCCTTCTTTGGTCTTGGTGGCGTGGAATGCTTCCACTGGGATGACTGGGATTTAGTTTCCGGGTCGTACCCGCACACACAAGACTCGTCAACAGTGATTATGGTGTTGAAGTCGGGGTCACTGTTTGTGGAATTCAGAATTTCCTGGGAGACTTCAACACGAAGCTGCTTTTGCTCCACCGTGAGCAGCTTCGGCACGAATTTCACCGCAACTCTCTCCATGGCCAAATCTTCGGTGATAATGGAATGTGCAGTAAAATTGCTGATGTCCACCTCTTCCGCAATTTCTCGGATAGTCACACGACGGTCTCGCATCACCACAGCGTTCACTTCGGATATGGCCTGGTCATTTCGGCATGTTGATGGCCGACCGGAGCGTGGCTCGTTCTCCACTGATGTGCGGCCGACTTTAAACCAATTGTACCACTGCTTAATCTGTGTGCTGCTCATAGCATCCTCACGGAAGGCCGTCTGAATATTCCGAATGGTTTCCACTTGGCTGTCGCACAGTTTCTGGCAACATTTGAAGCAGTAGCGCTGCTCCTGTAGCTCCGCGATTCTCCTTGCAATAAAAAACCGACGAGAGCACTGCACACTGTCTCACTCAAACGCTGCGTCCCAGTGATTGACGCTATCGGCAGGCGGGAAAAAATTCGTGTATGCGCACGAAGGTTCACGGTCGGCTTATGTAAGCGCGCTTGTTTCATATCCATCAGGTGTTCGCAAAAAAAAATAAAGTTGGTTACTTTTCTAACAGACCTCGTATTTCTTTTACCAAAAATTTGCGCCCGCCCACCTTGTGGTGCCTTGCGCCCTGTGTGCAGCATTGTACAGTAAATAGTTCCTCGATAAAGCTGCTCCATAGATGAGGGATGGCGATTTGAAAATAAATAGAAACATACGAAAATTGGCATCTTATTGCAGTGGTGTCAAAAAGAGTGGAGGTAACGGATAGGGGTGTGCGTATAGTACTTTTTCAACACCGAATCGACTGCAAGTAGCGCAACTAAAAACCGAATCGTATAAAAATAGGTCAGCGTATTAACCCAATCGAGTATTGGAACAAATATCCCCTGCTTGAAGAACGCAAAAACAGCGATTCGCTACAGGTGGAACTTCGGTGTGACGCTACAGTTATGGAGTTCGCTTTTTCCTTCTCTGTTTTTTATTTTTCTTTCTTTCTTTCTTTCTTTCTTTCTTTCTTCCTTTCTTTCTTTCTTTCTTTCTTTCTTTCTTTCTTCCTTTCTTTCTTTCCTTCTTTCTTTCTTCCTTCCTTTCTCTCTTTCTTTCCTTCTTTCTTTCTTTCCTTCTTTCTTCCTTCCTTCCTTTCTTTCTTTCTTTCTTTCTTTCTTCCTTTCTTTCTGCCTTTCTTTCTTCCTTCCTTTCATTCTTTCTTTCTTTCTTTCTTTGTTTTGCTTTCTTCTCCAAATGCGCTCGAGGAACAAATGGGAGTAAAAATCAGCATTGAAGTTATATCTATACCAAGGAAAAGACACAATACTGATCTCCAATAGAGGGACTCAACGCCATCATGTCATACTCATAGGAAATTAACTTTTCCGACTAAGAATTACCGCCAGTAAACACGCCGTACACCGCGTTAAATGACAGCGGCGCGAGCCGAGACCAAGGCCTCCGAGAACGAGCATCGGCGCAGAATTTGCTAACCAAGCAAGAGCTGGCCGCAACACCGAATCTCGGGGGCTTTGTATCAGCAACATGAAAGCCGCTATGCGGCAATGCGATAAGCCAGCCTCCTTCGAGAGCCGAAGTGATAAGAAGCTACATATATTGGATGTAGTTTGTTTTTTTTTTTCGTTCGGTTAGTAAAACCAAAACAGCATGAAGGAAGAAATTTAATGCCTGATTGTTTAGCGTTAGAGAGGATACGACGTGGTGATGCATCTATTCTAATGTATTATACGCCAATAAATGAATAAAACATTAAAGATAAGAAAACTAAAGTGTCTATATTCATTAAGACCCCCTTAGTTAAAAAAGAAAGTCGTTAAACAGCGCATTGCTCAACTGCTTGTCTAAAATGATTCCGAAGTGTTTTCAGAACTGTAAACCCGGTGGAAAATGACCGGCTGCGGTTCCCCAGGGCTGCCTTAACGAACTCGGGAACTGACACTTCTGTGCATCGGTGAAACTGTGCAGCACAGGAGAAGCTACAGCTGACGCCAGCTTATCGTTTGTTTAGCAGTTAAATGCGTCAAGAGCAGACATCCGTTCTAGCTTCCTCATCGCTGCACGCTTCTAGCGGGACAGCCTTGAGATAAAGCACGTGGTCGCGTACGAAGAAATAATAAAAATCGCCCGCGCCGACCGTTTTGTCTTAATGTGATCGCGCATAGGGGATGGCCTTTTTCCGCTGTCTATAGGGAACGCATCGGGGAAAGAAAGTCCCCGAAAATGGGGAAAGCAAAGGGCACAAGAAAGAAGTGGGGACATCGCGAACTAACAGGGTAGACGTGCCCGAATCCGGCCACGCGACCACACGTGCGCTGCGAAAAGAGGATCGGGCTTCTTAGGCGGCGCGGTATACCATCAAATATGCAGGAACCGGCGTTGGCGCTCCGACGCGAACACAGGCGGTAGTTCTTTTCTTTATATTTTTGTTGTAAGCGCGAAGAACGAGCTTCGCATTGGAGGGAGGTTTTTCAGGTTTATTACGACGCACAGCGACGACTCGAACCTTTATGGAATCTGTTAGAGCAA
This sequence comes from Amblyomma mixtum, assembly GCF_055824585.1. Lineage (NCBI taxonomy): Eukaryota > Metazoa > Arthropoda > Arachnida > Ixodida > Ixodidae > Amblyomma > Amblyomma mixtum. The sequence continues at coordinate 32,690,054 of NC_143012.1, read as the reverse complement.
AATAACGTACAGACTTGGTCAAAAGTGTTGGGGTCGCAAGGTTTGCTTTTCATCGCTTTAGTGGGAAAGTTACGGCACACACAACACTTTCATATCCCAGGAGAGAAATGAAAACTCTTGGTCTTACCCCTACGAAATTCAAGCTTACCCTTCCGGCAGCACTGCCGAGATGACGAAAAGCATTTTTTTTTATGTGTTCTCCTCGAAAGCCTGCAGTAACAAACAATTATTTTTCAGTGACAGATTAAGTGTGGAGGTACTGGATGACAGCTTAGCAAAAGAATGCACCGCCTGTATGAACGTGCGAAAGGATTAGCTCTTATTTCAAAACAAAGTTGCAGGGCAGGGATATGAGACGGTTGAATTCAACACAAACAGACACTCACCCATGTCGCATAGTGTGTTTGAGGTAATCTGTGACTCCACAACTCGCCCGCTTAGCTATCCTGTCGACAATCTCTCTGGCGTCTCAGAGAAATGCCCCGCTGTTGGAACTTACCTCCCATTAAATGCTTTCCCGCTGGCGAAGCTTTTTCTGAAGCACTCTAAATCTAGTTCGTTCAAAAGCGTGTTCGAAAGACACTTTTGAGCACGCTTTTCGTGGCTTTTAGTTTGCCTCGCAACACATTTATTTTTGTGCGCCTACACCCCCTCCCCCTTCGTAAAATCATGTTCCCGGCTGAGCATGCAATCTTGTTGCCTGTACCCTTTGAAGTGCCATTTACCGACTACGCTTTATCTCTGCTGGTATACGTAAGCAATGCTATCTCTGCCATGGCGGGTTTTCATAAGCGCACAGCGCCGAAATGTCTTGTTCCCCGGGAAGCTCTCCCTCATATGGATGCCGAGTGTTTGCCAGATTAATAGATTAACGTTATAATCATGCATGCCTCAGGATAAGCAGTGTGTTACAAGTATTTCCTTGACAATATTGTCACGTAGTGGTGACTGCAGTCCGGCGAACAGGAACACAGCGAGAATGTCTTCGAAACGTACCTCTTTATTCGGGCTGACTGCGCCCGCAAAGAAGTGAATCACTCGGCGACGGCGTAGCAACTAGCGTGCTCGGCATTCCTCGAACAGAATGCCCGCCGCTGTCGGCCGTGCTCTATTTAAAGCTGATAGCGAACCTTCGAGATAAATCTTGGGAAGTTACTAGAACATTCTAGCACTAAGTAGAATCGGCTCCGTCTGGATGCGATCAATCGAGATAAATCTAGGCGCGTCTTCCGTCACAAACGAAGCGATAAAGTGGCGTGTCGGTAGCCTTGAAGCACGAACAAACAAACACTACAAACGAACGCTACAAAGATTCGCGGCAATATTTGCGCTGATGTAATACTGAAAACTCTCATCAGCATTGATGAACGAGCATAAAAGCCTTACTCTAGCCGCGACGCAATTGTTCTGCTTTGATTTTAATGTTCCACTGCACACGGAGCACACAGAAAAATTAGAACAGCGCCGGCCATGAGTTCTTTATGAAAAACGGCAACATCTGAATCTAGCAAAGCGCGGGCTAAACCGTAGACCGGGGTCTGCCCAGTTCTCCCTTTTGGCTTATTGCACCACCGCAATTACTATAACTGCCGCGGTACCGGTGGCGGCGTAGAACAGGAGAACTCGATTTGCGCTGGCCTCGATCTTAGCAGCAGCTCCCCTTTGCGAGAGTGTTCGATACGTACTCTCTGCTTTCTTAGGTGCGTAGAGCCATTCGACGCTGATACCGTCGGGAGGACCGCTTTTTTAAAATCTTCATTTTTATATTGTGTGCTTTCACCCTGTCTAAACTTTATTGCTAACCGTCGTCCTAATTTGCCCTCTTTTTTTAACCGACACGGCTGCGCTGGTTTAAACTATTCAGGACTGCCCAGTGTCACGTCGTTTGTGAAAAAAAAAAAAAAAATGAGAGGGTAAAGGTTGGGGGGAAGTTGGGTAGAAGGATTCGGGTTAGCTAGATTAAATTGGAAAGTTTGTTTCGCGCCTTGAATTACGAGGTCGATCTGACGTTCCTGTGCTGCGGATAATTCGCTGCTCTGTTTTCAGAAGACTACAGAGATGCAAATCAGAATGTTCCCTGCAGTGCTTGCACTATGTGCCAAAAGAGGCAGCGTTTTCGTCCTAAAAATGTATGCTTTATCGATGTACTTTCAAATCGGCCTGACGATCTGAGACTGTACAGTATGACAGGGCTCTCGCAAAATATTTATCCTCCTCTTTCGACTCCCGCCGCGGTGGCTCAGTGGTTATGGTGCTCGGCTGCTGACCCGAAAGACGCGGGTTCGATCCCGGCCGCGGCGGTTGAATTTCTTTGGGGGAGAAATTCTAGAGGCCCGTGTACTGTGCGATGTCAGTGCACGTTCAAGAACCCCAGGTGGTCGATATTTCCGGAGCCCTCCACTACGGCGTCTCTCATAGCCTTAGTCGCTGTGGGCGCTAAACCCCATAAACCAACCAACCAACCAACCAACCAACCTCCTCTTTCGACTAAGTTTTGCTCATGCAGTCTAACAGGACGTTCTATTCGCGCTGCTACTGTTAGGATTAGTTCGATTCGCTTCATTTATTGGGGTTTAACGTCCCAAAGCAACTCAGGCTATGAGGGACACCGTAGTGGAGGGCTCCGGAAATTTCGACCACCTGGGGTTCTTTAACGTGCACCGATATCGCACAGCACACGGGCCTCCAGAATTTCGCCTCCATCGAAATTCGGCCGCCGTGGCCGGGATCGAGTCTACGTCTTTCGGGTCAGCAGCCGAGCGCCGTAACCACTGAACCACCGCGGCGGGTGGGTTAGGATTCGTGCTGCCGAACACTTTCAAGGTCAACCACCGCACATCCGAAACTGAAAGACAGCCTCCGCCGTAACTCAGTCGGTAGAGCGCTGCATGCGAAATGCGAAGGTAGCGGGTTCGCTTCCTAACGGCACATGGTAGTCTTTTCTTTCTCATTCTGTGAAATATCGTCACAATTAAACAACTGACTGGCCACCAGAATGAACATCATCCTTAAGAAAAAGTAAGGTTCCCCTAGACAGAAAGAGAGAGAGAGATTGAGAAACGGAAGAACGGAAATGCAGAGAATTTCCCTAGGCTTTCTTTTATTTCATGTTTTCCATTTTTTGTGTATATCTCAGCGAGACCAAAATCAGGCAGACTATTAATTCATTGGTAAACCTCTGCCCCGTATCCCTCACTTCCTGTATGGTAAAGGTTATGGACAGAATGGTGCTCACTCACCTGGAGTGGCACCTAGAACACGGTCGCCTTATACCCCTTACACTTCGTAAGCACTTGTGCTGTTAAGATAGTTTTGCATGAACATGTGAATACGTAATGCTGTCCCCAGCGCTGTCCAACAGCACACTATTGTGGGTGTCGACATCAAGGCGGCTTTCGACGATGTCTTCTACAGCGGAATCCCAACGAACTTTCGTAAAACCTATTCCGCCTAATTCAACTATACACAAAACTTCCTGACCGAGCGGACAGTAATACACATTGTCCCCGATAATCAGCCCTCGCCACCTGTCCCTACTATGCATGCCACACCTCAAGGCTCGATTCTCTCCCCCACGCTCACTTAGTGATGTAAAATCTTCCGGTTAAATTTGCCGCCCTTCCCCTCCAACGTGTTTCCTATGTGAATAGCATGCGCCAATTATACAGACAGCCACTGTGCAACAAAGCCTGGACGTTATTCAAGCTCACGCTTATGGCATGTGGCTCCGATGCTCACCCGAAAAATCGGCCCACAATTTTGTTCTTAACCACAATAACAGGGCCCCTAATACTTACCACTCTTTCAGTACTGCGAAAAATCATTAACCTCCCTGTTCCACATCAAGACACATGATCGCATCTGTGGCTTCATTTAGCAACAAGATGGCAAAAGTACGGTAAAGAAAATTTATTTATTGCCTCTATCTGTTGTTCCGAGTCGAAGCAAATAACAAAATATTCTTCGCTGTGTAGTGCGAGTTCACTTCTTTCACGAGTTCTAAGACATAACCGACACTTACCTGAATTATACTGTGA
>NC_143012.1:31583410-31648410 GCF_055824585.1 Amblyomma mixtum | reverse complement strand
ATATATATATATATGTGGTTGTGTGTAATATAGGTTGCGAGAGCATGAAGTACTTGACTGCTTGACTGCTTAGTCGAATAAATATGTTTCCTTTAACGAAGTATATACTTCGCTATATACTCCTGTAAGCAGTCAAGTACCTCATGCTCTCGCAACCTATATTACACACACACACACACACACACACACACACATATATATATATATATATATATATATATATATATATATATATATATATATATATATATATATATATATATATATATATATATATATATATATATATTTCCTTTCGAATAAATATATTTCCTTTAACGAAGCGTATACTTCGCTATATATATATAGCGAAGTATACGCTTCGTTAAAGGAAATATATTTATTCGACACGACGTTTCGATCGAAAGACCGATCTTCTTAAAGAGTGATTTTACTTTGTTAATGAATCCCCTTTTATCGGGGTGGGCACAGAACAGGCAAGTGAGAAGCACAATGCACATAGCAGAAAAATGCACATAAAAATGCACATAAAAAAGAAAATAGAGGGAGTGCGACTCACCCGAATAAATATATAGAGAGTGCGATGAACAGGTATTAAGTAAGAAAATACAACCTGCCCCTATAAAAGGGGAAGCATTAACAAAGTAAAATCACTCCTGAAGAAGATCGGTCTTCCGATCGAAACGTCGAGTCGAATAAATATGTTTCCTTTAACGAAGTATATACTTCGCTATATACTCCTGTAAGCAGTCAAGTACTTCATGCTCTCGCAACCTATATTATATATATTGCTTAATCAACTTTTACATTTTATTTTATTACCATACAATTTACGATTGCCAGTTCGTGCGGACAAGTTCTGTCTACAGCTTTCCGTTTATAACTCCCGTCAATAATTTCCGTCTACAACTCTGTCTATGCTACTCATGAGCCAAGAAAGGCATACGCCTAAAAATAATCACAAAAATGACCCCAAGACCATCTTTGTTCCGATTCAAAAATAAAGCAGAAAATAGTCCTGTTATTTTTAAAGCACGGCTTCGATCGTAGCGTTGCAGCGGAGGGAGGAAAAGACGAGACTCATAATTTAAGCCCAGTAATGATTCGTCGACGTTAAAGCCTGGAGGCGCGAAGATTTGGATGGTTAATGAGCGAGGCGTATGCCTGCCGGAGCTGAGCATAATTTAACCATAGGATTTCATATCGTTTCCAACACGGGGGAAGCTGGAGCTTAGATACGTCCTCCATTACCAGAACGGAGGGAACTAGGCACTTCGTATCAGGCCTGGCTTGGATTAGGCTGCCCAAATATGGATCTTAATATTTGCCTCGCGGCAAAGCCTCCATTAGTGCTCGTTAATTTCCAAACAACGCAATACCCCACGCGTTTACGCGCACGAAATTCAGTGAAGAATCAAAAAGTGTGCGATTCGAAATCATTAAATTAGGACACAATGGCGGAGGAACTTCATGCAGTTTAGCCTTTCTGTCAAACTTGTGAAGTTGTGAAATAAGATGCTTCGGCTTGTGAGAATACAGAATGAGATAATGACGATGGAGAGGGACATAAGGAGACTTTGAGAGTGCAGGAACATTCTATTTCTGGATTAATCTAGTTTAAACCGCATTGCAGTGCAGTCATAGTCTTGCAGCCAAATCCGCATTTTCATTCGAACAGTTGGTAGAAATACTAATCAGCCTACGTCGGAGTAAAAAAAAAAAGATGGTTTGGTTTGGTTTATGGGGTTTAACGTCCCAAAGCAACTAAGGCTATGAGACACGCCGTAGTGGAGGGCTCCGGAAATTTCGACCACCTGGGGATCTTTAACGTGCACTGACATCGCACAGTACATGGACCTCTAGAATTTCTCCTCCAAAGAAATTCAACCGCCGCGGCCGGGATCGAACCCGCGTCTTTCGGGTCAGCAGCCGAGCGCCATAACCACTGAGCCACCGCGGCGGCCTTTCAGGAAAAGAACGAGGAGACGCCGCTCGGCGTATGCGTAAAGAGGTGCTACAGAGATACGCCAGCCATTTCGGACATGCCTCTCTCTGGTGCCTGTTCACAGTAGGAGACAAGTCTGGAAATACGTAGTTAAGCTAATGATGCTCTCACAGAGTGAGGAGCTCTTCGGGGATCTTGCCACGGAAGGGAAGGGTGGGACAGGGAGTGAAGGTACCGGAGAAGCCCCAAGCTTACGACTTGCTAGAGTAGTTATCGATTCCAGCATGCGTGGTTAGGGTGCCAGGCAATGCGGTTGGTCCACAGGTGGCGTGGTTTTCCTTGTTAGTGCCTTCATTGTAATAGTTGCACTAATTGTAGCGAAAGAGGAAAATGACGACGTGAAAGGGGTGGAAACTTTGACAAGCGCTAATTTGAGAGTGAAATGTTTGGTGGTGCTGACACCGCCCCTGCACAAGAAAAAAAAAACAAAACAAAACTGAGACAGTCGCAGATATGACAGCGCCTCATCTTATGTGCGTTGCAGTTAAGACTTGGTTTGGTTTGGTTTATGGGGTTTAATGTCCCAAAGCGACTAAGGCTATGAAAGACGCCGTAGTGGAGGGCTCCGGAAATTTCGACCACCTGGGGTCGCACAGTACACGGGCCTCTAGAATTTCTCCTCCAAAGAAATTCAACCGCCGCGGCTTTGGTGAGAGGACACCAGCATGCCCAAACTTGCTTTTTGTTCAACTTCTGACTGCGCCTTTACAAATACAAATGCCTTTATTTCAAAACCGAGGATGTTAGTAGTGTACCCAAAAAGCCTATGACTGGCTAGACAGAGGGGCACACCTCTACATACTGATGAAGCGGCAGAAACTGTGCACAAACGGAATGCCATCAACAACAAACGGATTATTCTAGACAGCTACAGATTCTCTTGCAAGTCATAACAGGTCAGGACGGTAAGCAATTCATAACGGCGAGCAAACGACGAAAAAAAAAAACGCAAGAATAACGCCTACAGTTTCTGGCAGAGAGAGGGTGTGGTTGATGGTCCTTTGCGATCACAAAAATGAACAAGGGAGGGGAAAACCTCAGGTTGCTTGAGCCAACGTTTCGACAAGGGGACTTGTCTTCGTCTGGGCAAAGCGTTCATCATTGGCAGGGATTAAATAGGGCCTTCGCTCCGAGGAGGAAGGCCCCGGGGGTGGGGAAGGGAAGTGGTGTGAAGGAAAGTTCCTTCCCCACCCCCGGGGCCTTCCTCCTCGGAGCGAAGGCCCTATTTAATCCCTGCCAATGATGAACGCTTTGCCCAGACGAAGACAAGTCCCCTTGTCGAAACGTTGGCTCAAGCAACCTGAGGTTTTCACCTCCCTTGTTCATTTTTGTGACCTACAGTTTCTGTTTCACTTCAGCTTTAAGCCTTGTCGACACTTCCACAACCCGTTGGCAACAAGTACCTACACTCAAAACACAAACGCGTAGAAAGAGAGTAAGTTGTCTATTGCACTCCCTTTCATAAATGGGAGTGCGCCAGACAACTTACTCTCTTTTTTTACTCCCATACAGACGAATTCGTAAAGTGTACAGAGCAGGCGGAGTTGACGACATACGATTTGCTACGACCACACTCTATCACATTGGTAAAGAAGTTCTTGCACAGTCAAGAAGTTCAGAGGACTAAATAAAGGATAGGACAAGTGTACAAAACGAAGCGCATACTCCATAAAAGGTATGCAGCAGGCGGCGTTGACGACGTGAGATCTGGCGCGACCATATTCCACCCAAAGAATTAAAATAAAAAGCAAGCGACAGCGAGTTACACTATTCCACGGAAGAAAAAGATGACAGTCGCGGTTTGAATTACCTCCGCGGCCCCAGGATTTCGCAAGGGGCATGCCCACTCTCCCACAAACCTCATTTCGTTTCCGACGTCAAATCGAATATATAACTGTTACCCTCCTATTCACGTATGACGGCTCTCTGTGCCACGCTAGAGTACGGTAACCACCACGACGTCGTTTACTTTCTACCGCTATTTCTCAAGCAGCGAGGACCACGGCTGGGGGGCATTGAGGCCGAAAGCCAACTGCGCCCAACTCCCCCCTCCCCCCTCAAAGTGCAACGCAGGGATAAGAATAATAACAAAAAAAAAACATATCCAAAGCGCCGAGACTCGCATTACTAACTCTGGAGGCCAAGAGAAAGAAAGCAAGCGAGGCGTTAAAGAAAAAAAAACAATCGAAAATAAAACAAAAAAAGACAGCGGAGACTGAAAAAAATCGTGAAGCAACGACAAACGATCGAGGTATGGAAAAACGAGAGAAAATGTAAAAACAAAAACTTCAAAATAAAGAGTTAGAAATAAGTCAAACGAAAGAGAGAGAGAAAGAAGCAGAGGAAGAAAAGAAAAACAGAAAGAAGAAAGAAGGGAAGAGGCGGCGCGGCCATCAAAATGCGACGACGCCAGAGGGCGGGAGTTAAATTTTTAATGTTCGCCGCAAAGGCGCGACCCGCGACGCGCCAAGCGTGGAATGCACAACGAAATAGCCCTCATATGCGATGCGCATGCGGAATACCCGACGTGCGCTCAGGTCAGCAGAGGCGACGGCAGCAGAACAAGCGTCCGCACGCGTAGAAGGGACGGAAGGGAAGAGAGAGGGAAAACCCCGCAAAAACGTTCTCGCGGCGGGCTCCGACGATACCTCACCCGTTTTCCGACTGCTCGCTGAAAAAAATAAATAAATAAGCAACAAGACACTAGAAAAAACGAGGAAAACATTGCGCGAAGGCGATATATGCCGGTCGCGTCATCCACTTTTTTTTTTTTTTTAGGAGACATTCGAATAAAAAACGGGGTGTGGGAATGACGGTTTTTCCCGAAAGGTTGGACAAGCAGGAGGCGCTAGACAAGGATTGAGGGAAATATGACGGGAACGCGTTCAAACCTGGGGCTGGAAAGAACGGGGAATAAGCACAACGCTGGGTACACGTACACGTCTGAACACGAAAGTGATCGTCTCCGTCGAAAGGTTACAAGCTAACATACAGCACATGGTCCCAGTCCTTGCCTGATCTAGTATAGTAGTGCTCAGGTGGAAGATACTGTGCTGAAATGTTTCTCCTATGCATTAAACAAGAGTGTCCACTTCGCCAAGAGCATGCAAAATCGGCCCGAGCTCTCAGCACCAACTTCAAATGTGGAGTCCATGGCCGGCAGGCGTTCGGTGCGTCGACGCGCCACGGTTTGTGTGATAAACCACGGTTTGTGTGATAAGCCACGGTTTGTGTGATAAACCACGGTGTATGATAAACCACGGTGTGAGTAATAAACCACGGTGCGTGTATTCCGGGCAGTTCCAGATCACCCAGGCCATAGACAATGGGTGGATTAGCCACATATAGTCGACGGTCACGTGGGGAACGGAGGAGGGTGCAAGCACGAAAAAGTCGCCGGAAAGAGCTCCGCAACGTTTGCGTGCGACTGTAGGTTCTCTGCTGGCTGTAGAAGCGTATTATTTGTCCCAGGTGTTCAAGACCATACAACGTAGTGATTGAGCGAGTTTATGTACTCTCCTCACAAAGTGTTTCAAGGCCGCTTTTAAGGAGTTACGAGGAGTCCCGAACACTTAACGCACTGAAGCTCGAAATGAAGAAAGAAAAAAAAAAGAGATCGTTCAGGCTACATAAGTTATTGGTTCGCTTTCGTTCTTGCGTCTAGATACCGGTCCTTTTAGCTGAAATAGCCGCCGCGGTGGCTTAGTGGTTATGGTCCTGAGCTGCTGACCCGAAAGACGAGGGTTCGATCCCGACTGCGGCGGTCCCATTTCCGTGGAGGAGAAATGCTAGGGGCCCGTGTACCGTGCGATGTCTGTGTAAGTTAAAGAACCCCAGGTGGTCGAAATTATTCGGAGCCCTCCACTACCTCATAGCCTGAGTCGCTTTGGAACGTTAAACCCCATGAACCAAGCTCTTTAGCTAAAGCGTGTAATTCCTTCCGCGCAAATCTTGAATCAGAGAGAAAAAAAGTTTACAGCGGTTTAACTCAATCGATACGCGCTTGGCGGATTTCTTTTTTTAAACTCGAGATTTACGGCCTACGCGTGCGCAGATATTGTGTTCCCATATATACCGCGATAAACAAAGCGCCGCTAGTCTTCGCTCCAAATTTATACCCGTTCTCTCTTTCCCGGTTGCAACGGAGTGCTTCTGTTTATACTCCGCTCACAGTAAAACAGCAGCGCCCTTAATGAACACTTGCAAAAAAGACGTTATTTGTGTACTTGGCGTTTTATTACGGGGCATCGTGTCTCGAAGCAAACAAAGGGATGGAAAAAAATTCCAACTGTTAACTGCACACAAGTACAGCGCCATTCAGGGCAAGAATGTAAACTACGCAGGTGCTAAAACAAAAGAAGGAAAATCACAAAGCAAACAGATGCGCGCAATTTTTTCTTGCTCACGACATAATCTCGGGAAAGAGAAATTATGAGAGCGGGAAAAAAAGCACCGTAAAACCATTTGGCTAGCAAACAAATAACAGCAAACGCAAGGAGCAATACTAGCTTGGCTAATGTCTACAGCGCATATCACGTAGCGATTTTCACACTTGGCCTCTCTTATCGGTCATAAAACTTCCGGCCTCATATTTGAATGCCTCAGTGAGGAAAAAAAAAAGAGGCAATAACATTAAAGCGAAGCAGGACTGCGACACGGCAAGTTTTCGGGCGCGCCATTAAGAAAAATGGTCCTGCGCGTCGTTCTTATTCGAATATGAAGTTTAACCGGCACACGTTGTTTGTTGTTTATTAAATTCGAAAAGAAAGAATCCCTTCGCGGCGCGCGCCTCTATGGAAGCTTGTTGTTTATCGCGTCGTTAATGCGCGCGCGCGATCGCCGTTAAGACAAAAAAAAAAAAACAGCCTCGGTGCAAATTGCATTACGCTGCAGAAAAACATAAAGCCGATAACTGAGTTCCGTTAAGAATGCAACCCGCCGGCTAATTACACGAGCTTATACGTTCCTCGGTTCTTTGACCGAGAGCCTGGCAAAGAACTCCATTAACCTACTTAACTAACGCAGGGGCCGTTGCTGAGTTTCTGCTGTTTTGCGTTTATATGCACGAGCTACCGCTTTATTCCATTATGCTTGTCTTGTTCAGTTCATGATACCGTCAAAAGGCCTGCAGTAGAGAAATTAACTACTAAACTCCACTTTGGTGTATCTCGTCTCGCTGCAGTAACTATAAGATAAATATTCTATTGTATTTACTTGCATCCATGTTTTGAGTAAAACAACAGCAACAACAACCTCAGGCTATCAACATCTCTGCATAAACTCTGCATGCCCCATACTTACAGGGCATACAGCGGCTCCACTGCGGAAGTAGGCGATGCGGGAAATAAGAGGCTGCCTTGGACTATTTATTCAGGCATAGATGATTATGCGTCACTAAACTTAACACAACACAGCGTATTTATTCAGGACGTTGCGCAGTTGTAAATCCATTAGGCCGTGCACGTTAGAGAACATCAGAGAGATTTGCCTGTTTGCGACAAGGGAAACGGAACCGGTCATCTGCTAGTCAGTTTTTTTTGACGCCGATCACGTGAACGAAGCTGTCCTTCTGTAGCTAGAAGGGAACAGGCCAATAGTAGCGCTTCATGTTTTATGACGCAATATAGGCCTGTAAGGATGACGAGGCAATGAAAAAATTGATAGGGCACCTAATTCCATTATGTATTGGAAATGCCTTCCCGCCTGAGGACGTCAGTTTCCTCCGGCCAATAGGAATGCTCCGCTCTAGTGACGTCACTTCAAGCCAATGGGAATGCTCTGGTTTGGTGACATAACTTCTATCCAGCCAATGGGAGAATTTTATGTCCGACGACGCATTTTGCCCCAGGGGGGTTCTATCATCATCATAATGACTACGCCCACTGCACGGCAAAGGCCTCTACCATGTCTCTCCAATTAACCCTCTTCTTTTCCATTTGCGGCCACCGTATCCCCGCAAACTTCTTAATTTCATCTGCCCACCTAACTTTCTGCCACCCCCTGCTACGTTTGCCTTCTCTTGGAATCTACTCTGTTACCCTTAAGTACCAGCGGTTGTCTTGCCATCGTATTACATGTCCTGCCCAAACCCATTTTTTCTTCTTGATTTCGACTTGGATGTCATTAACCCGCGTTTGTTCTCTCACCCACTCCGCCCTCTTCCGGTCTCTTAACGTCACACCTATCAGTTTTCTTTCAATAGCTCGCTGCGTTGTCCTTAACTTAAGCTGAACCCTCTTTGTTAGCCTCCACGTTTCTGCCCCATAGGCGAGTACCGGTAAGACACAGCTGTTGTATACTTTTCTCTTGAGGGATATTGGTAAACTTCATTTCATGATCTGAGAGAACCTGCCATATGCGCTCCACCTCATTCTTATTCTTCTAGTTATTTCCCTCTCCTAATTCGGATTAGCGGTCACTGCCTGCCCTAAGTAGACGTATTCCCTTACCACTTCCAGCCCCTCACTACCAATTGCGAACTGTTGTTGCCTTCTGAGATTGTTGAACAGTACTTTGGTTTCCTGCATGTTAATTTTTAGCCCCACCGTTTTGCTTTGCCTGTCGGACTCATTGATCACGCTTTGCAGCTCATCTCCTGAGTTAGCAAGCCAATGTAATCAGCGAATCGCAAATTACTTAAGCATTCTTCAGGTCTTCTTCATTTTTCTTTCGTGGTCGATGTCGCGGCTTTCAGTTTTGGACGCTGCACAGCACTTCGGCTGTGCGAAGCACGACGCATCGAACGTTGCTACGAGGCCCTTAATGCTCGCCGCTGGCAACGCTATTGTTGCAACATGTAACAAGCGTCCGGACGCAGCAAACCGAGGACGGAGGGCGTCGATGCCGCAGAGGCGGGCCAGGGCGCGCGGTCAAGCGGCGCGGTTTCGTTTTTGCGTTTGTATGTTTTTTTTTGTTCAGCGGCCCAGCTAATTCTCCCCCTCACCATCCTCCTCTTCTGCCAAGCCCTCGGATAGCTTAATGCCTTAATTTTGGCTCATCCACATGCGAGCCTGAATGCGGTATGTATAATTAAGCAGAGAGTTAATGACGCAGAAAAAGGGAGCGCCGCCTATTGCATTTTTGTATTTTTGTTTTGTTTTTCGGATGAAAGGGTAGCCTAATAAGAGCGACGGAAATTGGATTGCGGCTCCACATCGCCACGTGTGGAAGGCTGCGCTTGAAACACGCCTTTGTGCACCGTAATGAGATAAACACGACATCACAAACTTCCTTTTGCCTTATTATTCACAGCATTCAAAGCCCTATTAAGCATGGCTTTGCGGCTGTTTACCCTTTTCCATCGGCGCTGAACAAGCCTTGCCCGCACACGACGGCAAAATGCAAAATTTCGAAAAGTCGAGATTTCGAACAATACATTCCAGGCAGTAATCAGAAAATTACTTTCGAAAAGTAATTAAGTTACATTACTAATTAATAAAAGTTAAAAAAAATTGCAATTTAATTATATCACCAAGTATTGCTGACAAAGAGTAACATCATTACGTTGCGCTTACTTCCGAAAAGTAATGCAGCTACTTTCAGTCAGTTTTTGTAGTTTTCCCGCCCACAAGGGAATACCCAGGCCACAGCTGCTACAAGTATTTCCGATAAAAAAAATTAAAACGCAGGAGGTGCCACCTGATTTTTCATTTTTTTTTGTCCTTACGAAAACGAATTCGCTTAAAGTGCGCGAATTTCGCATTCCCGTTGGTATTTAAGCCATCTTTTACCAGCGGCGTGTGTTCGAACGAAACGGGAATACCGCCCCAAGACGCACTGCTTTGGTTGTGTGCTGGAAGGGGGTACTTTGGTAGCGAGAGCTACATTGGCCACGAACTTGCGATTTCGCTGTGGCGGTGCTCCGAGGAGGCACAGAGACCGCCCTTGAGCCGTTGCCTAGCAACCGCCGCAGCTGGCGGACGCCGCGCGTTCGCCGCGCCATCTGGCATGACGTCACACCGCGCGCCTCGCCGCCGTTTGGTATGACGTCACACCGCTTGCCTCGTCGTTGCGCTCGCCTCTGCTACGTATATCCTGGCATAGCCGAGCTAAGCCACTGCCAATTTTAGCGGGCTCCGCTTATTCCGAACGAAGCCCGCAGCAAAATTCATTATATCCGTCTTCGTCCTCATAAGCAAGCCCCGTCGACCGCTCCAAACATATTTGCATTAATGCGCTGTTGCTTCAGTATCCTATGAGCGATACATCTGTCATAATCAACTGGCCTGCGTTTCGATGGAGATGCCGACGAAAGATACGCTTTCGCGAACAGCTGCGTCACAATAAGCAACAGCGTACAGCTCTTCACTCCTCACAACAGTTTTTTTTTCCCTCTAAGACATTTGCTGAAAGGAAGAGCATAGAAAAGCAAAGTATAACCGTTGTGGTTACTTTGTTTTTCTCAAATAGAGTTCGTGAATGCGCCGTCACTTCAAGGGTTATTTCTTCGTGGTTATTTATTCTGAGGGGTGGGGGGGGGGGGGGTAGAAAAACAGAACTTACAAAAATATCAACGGAACCCAAAAGAAAGGGCGCAACAGTGACACGCGCAGCGTCAATACGCCCGGGCAAACAACGTGGACGAAGAGGCTGGAAAGTAGCGGAGGATGACGAAAAAGGCAGGAAAATTTAATCAATAATCAATAAGTTTTGCCAGTCGAGAGGGAAGACGGGAGAACACGGAACTGAATGATGAGCCTTAAAAGGACGGATAGATATTACAGAAAAAAGACGAAAAAAAGAGAGAAAAAGAAGCGGAGTAGAACGTGGATATAAAGGACAGCAATGCGAAGAACGGAACTTTGGCTCAATGCGAAATGAAAAAAAAATGCAAAGTTAAATTACAGAAAAAGGAGCGAAAAGCGGGGAAAAAAATTGAAAGAAGACTGTAATTCACCGTGATTCAAACAAATGGCGTCGTGAGTAGAATTGACGAAAAAAGAAACAGCGGAGAAGTAGAGAGAGAGAGAGAGAGAGAGAGAGAGAGAGAGAGAGAGAGATAAGGCTGCAAAGGGAAGACGATAAAAAAAATTGACGTTTTTGTGAAAAGCGCAAACACCGCAAGCGGTCGGCGTAGGAATATCGTCGGTCGATGGCAATTTGCAAGCAGACACCAAAAGCGGAAAAACGCCCACACAATTCCGTGTAAAGAACGCAAACATCGAGAAATAACGAAAGAAAGAAAGGGGGCGGGGAGGGGGGGGGGCCAGAGAGAGGAATAAAACGAACGGCGACGCCATAATTCAATGAGGCGGAAAAACTCCCATCCTTTCTTCACCGTAGACTATACACGCCGTGCACGGTCGCACTACCCACTCCCCCATTCTCTCTCCGCCTCCCTTCCTCCCTCCACCTTCCCACTCCTTCATTGCCTCCTGCGTCTGCCATTCCATGTCTCTACGCTATGCATCGTCTCTCCCCCCCCCCCCCCCCCCCCCCCCCTCTCATCCAACTTCTCTCTATGCTTGTCAAAAATGCGCTCCGCAGTCTTCAGAGTCGCGGTATGGAGGCGCGAACGTTAGGCCTTTGAAGTTTTTCGTCCAATCTAATTTGTCCGCCACCTTTATTTTATTTTCGAGTAAGGATTCACTTAACAGTAGCCCTTTTCTTCAGCCAATTGGAGGTTTAGACCACTACGCTGCAACTCTTTCTCTCTTGGGGCGCGTTTTAGGATCCGAATGTATTTTGCTTTCTTTCTTTTCATACTCTCAACAGCGCTTCGAAAAGCGATCGGCGCTTTCGCGTCCGATTATTCGGAACTACGGCATGACCGCCGATGCATTTGCTGGGAGGTGCATAAGAAGGCACTCTCTATTAGAAGACACGTGAACGATGCGGAAACTAAAATACTGATGCTAGCAGCGTGTATAGCTACCGAACGAGAGGCACAGCTAGGAATATAACTGACAGCACCGTGTAGAAGTGTAACGCTCATTAGAAAACTCTAGTAAGTACCTCGGCGAAGCAGGGTTCTTAGCTGTGACTCTTTTTATCTTTGTTGTTGCGGGGCACGACGCTAGGACACTAGGGGTTGAACTTTTCTAGTTTGTTTTCTGTCAACCTATTTATACCCATCCCCGTGGGTACGACAGCCAACCGGACACTATAACTGTGTCTTGGTTATTACGGCTCCGCGGTTATTATCCTTTTCTCCTCACACTGCTTTGAATTTTCTCTCTCTCAGCTGTGGAGGAGCTTTACGGCGCTAACCTGGCTGGTTACTGAACTCCAACGTGTATTGCACTGGGACAGTATAAAAGAGACACGGCTAACAAACAAACAAACAAACAAACAAACAAACAAACAAACAAACAAACAAACAAACAAGAAGGATAAGATGTGACGACCAGCCTTACTGTTTACTCATACAAGACGCTCCAATTTCTGAGTAATGTTCATTTGAGCTACATCTTAATGCGGAAGCATTAGAACCCTCATCGGGAAAGAACTGAGTTATCGGGAGCTAAATTCGCTGATTGGCTGGAGGGATGTGACATCACCAGACAGTCAGTGACGTCATCACACCGAAGCATTCCTATAGGCTGGAGGGAAATTACGTCACCAAACTGGAATTAACGTCACTATCGCTGATCCCTTCGAGCAACTTTGGCCTATACACGACGTATAGACGGCTCCTTAAGCTGTGCCTGTTTACGACAGCTGTACCACATGTGTCAAATGAACCGCGAACAGAACCGAAACGCGAGCACAAACAAAAAATAAACACTAGAAGCTGGAGAGGAAGCATAGGCGTGGACAGTTAACACTTTCATAGATCGGTCTTTACGTCTTAGATGCGAAAACAAACCGCTCTATTATTCTGCCTCTCTAGTAAAATATTCTCCAGTTTTGCAGTTCACGTTCCAACTGAAGCTGATAAAACTTATTCCTTACGCAGATTTGATCGAAACAGCACGTGCAGTCGCCTGCCGCCTTACAATTGCGGCGCTTCCGAGCGCTCTAAAGGACTTCCACGATACAACTATCGTAACCGATATGTGGACGCAATCTCTGGCGAGCCAAATGCAATTTTTCGCGTGGGCGCGACGGTAACTTCTCGTGCTGCCACCGAGCTCCAGAAGCTTGCATAGTCGATTTTTTTATGCTATGAATAGCTAGCAGAGTACGAGTACGAGTGCGAGTGCGAGAGAGAGAGAGAGAGAGAGAGAGAGTGAGTGTGTGTGTGTGTGTGTGAGAGAGAGAGAGAGAGAGAGAGAGAGAGAGAGAGAGAGAGAGAGAGAGAGATACTTTTTTCAACTGACAGCGAGCTCGAGTCTTTTTCTGGCCGTCACAAACTGCTCCGCGTCTAAGCCTGAAAATCGCTTCGCCTTTCTATAAGTTGAAACTCGTGACCTTTTCCGCCGTAACTCGAGCTGCGTCCCTATCTGCCGTCTACGTATCTCGCTGATTTCTACGCGTCACCTCCTCACCAAAATTCCTCTCCCTTTTTTTTCCCATCCGATCCTGCAATTGGGACATGCGCAGCCTTTTTTTTTCCTCGTTCGTTTTTCGTAACCAAGGAGCAGAGAGTAGGAGTAATACGAGCTACCGCGCTGATATATAAAAAAACAAATGAAAAAAAAAGTGAGAAATGCGACACCGTTTGACTGTCTCCAAAGAGCGGAACACATCAAGCTTGCGGAGGTTTCAAAACCGCTCGGAAAACTCCTGTCAGACATTGCACGTCCCCTCTACCTCTACGTTTTCCTTTCTCTTTGCTTGTTTGTTATTTTTCTTGGTTTCCAAAGCCAAGTCGGCGACGTGCTTTATGCGCTTCCATTTAACCTCCATTTCGACATGCCTGACAGCCAGGGACCGCCGCCATAGAGCGGAACCGGCCCGTCTACAGCGCTCAACGAAACTTTCGAAAGTGTTCTCGCACTTATTGCCTGTTTGTTGTTTATACCGAGCGAGCCCGTTTCCCCTCTGGCCTCAACAGGCGAACCGACGCGCGCGCGGGAGACAGCCATGATGTATTCCGTCCCATATTTTCCCGTCAGGCTTCGCCGTCGAGCGCGTATCCCGTGCCATCAGGGAACGCCAATCTACCGTCATTCACCCGTGACTTGTGAGGTTGCCATTTGAGGTTGTGTTTTTCATAATTTTTCGTTTAGGCTTGGGTCAGACCGGATCAGCTATATACAACGTAGTAAGAACACAACTCTTGATCAATGGCCCGTTAACCGATGACACAGAACCGAACAAGAATTCCCGAAGCACACACTTGATTTTGATCGACCGGAGGTAGTTAAGAGATTCGTTTACCGCTTCGATTCGGCGGAAACGCTACGAACGGAATCAAATACACCCTTCTGTTAAATGTTCTCCCTCAAAAACACCCAAACACCTTGCCCTCATCTGAGGCGGACATGAGATAGTGATAGCGGTATGAAAAACAGTGGCAGGGTTTTAACGTAGTTAAACCCAGTACACGTGCGAAAGATGTGTTCAGTCTGGTTGGCTAATGGCTTTGCATTGCTGGGCCGTCGGGACGTCTGGCGAAGGTATTAGTTCGGTAGTAGTATTAGTTGATGAAGACGGCGACATGCAATGCGCAGCGCGATAATGTGTTGTAGTTTAACAAGAGGCGTGACCGGCTGGGACGGTAGCATATGGCTCTCGTGCAATATCCAACGAAGACGCGTTCACGCCGCCGAGGATTCGAATCCCAGTCACGGCAGTATTTCTTTATTTCTTTATGGTCTGACCAAGGACACTCTCAAGGACAAGCTTCACACAAACTCGATGAGCCGGTTAGACCTCGCGATGTAGTGCTTTCAAAGAGAAACTAAGACAGCGTTTATCTCGGAAGGAGTCCCCTGCACGGCTATTCCAGTAAAATCAGTGCCATATGCTGCCGGCCTTTTCCCGACAAAAGTAAGTCAAGAAAGGCACAGTAACTGCCAGAGCGCCTGTTCCTGCCGTTATCGCCATTAATTACGCGGAACGATATTTAATTCCCTAGGGTAGGCCCGGGGCGGAGGCAGTTCCTAGGGAACTGCCTTATTTGTGCGCGTTGCTTCCGTGGAGGCGAAGGCGACATTCTCCACTGTTGCTCACTCCCGAGATCTCAAAGGCACGGAGAGAGAGAGTCGCGCGTTTTGTCTACTTCCCTTTTAGGGAGTTCTCTGCTGTAGACACCGAAAGTTCCCTACCCTCCCTAACCATACGTCGCCTCTCTACGTTTCCCCTTTTTTCCTTACGCCCAACAACGCGGCCTAACTTTCTTCGCGCCTCCAATACGGGACAACGGGAAAAGGCTCGAAAGTAGGGAAGCGGGGAAGCTTGGGAAGAGAGGCGTTGGAAGCTGCCGACGACTTCCACACGTGCGCTCCAGCTTTGGCTGGGGCGCCGATGTTCGTACGTGCGTGTGTTTTAACGGGAAGCAATAGGGGAAGAAGGGCATCGCGAAGCCAGCGACTTTTCCCTCGCGCGTCTGCTATAGGGAAACAAACGGCAATAAGCAGGGGAAAAAGGAGGCACTGCAGAACGGTCGGCTCGCTTGCAAGTCGCCCCAATATAAATGTGTGCCCTGGGATTTGCGCGCTCGGGAAGGAGCTAGGGAGGCTCCGGAAAAGAAACCAGGAGGGAGTCTCGCATGCCGTCTCGTCGGGAGAACCAAGAACGAAAAGAAAACAAAAAAGGGAAGAAAAGGGAATGATAGGGAAGAAGGAGGTCAACAGTAAAGAAGTAAGGAAAGAAAGGAAAGCAAGACGGGAAGGGAAAGCAAAAGCGCAGGCCGGCAGATCAGGGAAAGCGAGCGGCTGCAGCAAGCAGCGCACTAGGGAGGGTTCCCGAGATCAGCCAGAACTTCTCTCTCTCGGTAGCCGCCACCGAGCGGACACCCATGCAAATTGGCCTCGGCGGTCTTTTGCCTTTTTTTCTGTGCATATTTGTTGGCAAGAGCGTCGTGCCTATGTCGTCGGCTCCGCTCGCTGGGGTCGTCGGGCGTGCTAGCTTTAGTCGCGCCTTCGTCGCCGCCCAATTGCTGCCGGTTTATCTGTCTCGCTGCGTTTTGACGTTTTATTTCGTCCACCGGGCTGCCGTTTATCTTCGGTATGCTTCCTGGGCGCGTGGGTGCTATGCGATTAAGGATGCTCTACGACGCTGATGCTGCGCGAAGCTGGCATTGCCTTGGCTTTCCATCGGCCAAGTGCCTATGACCGACCAGGGCTGATTTCCTTTAGCTTGGCAACGCAAATAAACCTAATTCAACCCCCTCCATTTTTTTTGAGGCAGTGAAGTGAGAGCGTTAAGCATATTTTTCTGCCTCCCCTGTCTACGTCATGAAAGTGGAACAGCCCGTATGTCTAGTCGCATAATGTGACAACCCAAGGAAAATTCTGGAGAGCACCCGCTTCCCGGTCCTTCCAGGCAAAACCTAGCATAGCAACAGCACATGCAAAAATAAAATAAACGTCCGGGTTTCGAACCCGCGACAGCGCGAACAGATCAGCTTCGCTGGCTACTGCACAAGGGCAGTTTGATATCTCCTCAGCTTATCCCGCATCGTGCCAAACAGCAACACACTCTCGCGCAATGCATTGCACATCATTGTCTTTAACACCTTCCATCTGCGGTACGAACGGATTAGATGAGCTTAACCTCGATCAGAGCTTAACCTGAGAGTAATATCGTCGCCAGGCGTTCCGACGACCCAGCAAAGCAAGACCACGAGCCGACCAGGCTGAACACATGCTTGAGCTCGTCTGCTCGGTTTAACTACGTTACAAACCGACCATTTTTTTGTTCCCCCTTTCTTTGCCACGGTAAAATACTCGGCCGCGAGTCACAAGGGTCCCCGCTTGGAATCATAGCACGGACTCTGTTTCAACAAGCTTTATTTTTCTCATAGGTGTCCTGTCTAAAAGTTGGGGCTAGTGTCTGTTAGGTAAACGCGAAGGCCCCAGCAATCGCGAGACCTCGTTTTTATTTGTGGCTTTCAACGACGAACCACCGGTCCATGACCAGCCCCGTATCGCGAAGCCGCGACCTCGGTATAATTAGCGAAGGCGCGACTCACGTAGAACCATCCTCTAGTAGTGAGACCTGCGGGGACAGTGGGGGTAGGTAGGGAGTTTTCGGGAAAAACAAACACTTGTCGCGGCTCTCCGCTCTGCCGCGAACAAGCGCGTGCGTTCATGTGCGCGCGATGAATGCGGAAACGCGACCCGGCCGCCGAGATGCACTGGGCGGCTATCCCCGAAAACGAATCCACTCCCAATTTCCCTTCCCGTCTTCCCTTTTATCCCCTTTTCGTCCTCCCTTCGCTTTCCCGCACCACACGGGAAAGCCGCTGGGCCGCAAACAGGAGACCACCGCGCGACTGATGGAAGAGGGGACCGCCGCTCGATGAACGTCAATAAATGCCCTCCCCCCCCTCCGTCCCCATCTCCCTTCCCTATTGGTCGGCCCGGTCGGTCAACCATGGTGGCTCGGCGTGTCTCGCCGACCAAATGAGCCGTGTACCCCGACGTATCGCCCGATTATCGCCGCAAATATATGGCCTCCACCGCCCCGCAACAACAGGAGTAGAAGACCGCAGGACGCGATACGGCGGGCGGGCTTGGCAGCCGGGGAGTTTCCCCTTACAACGTACTAAATCACAAAGAAGCATTCGTCTTCCCTAAAAAAAAGAACCAAAAGAAAAATGAAAGCGCATTCGTCGATAAAGGGGATAAGAGGGATTGAGGTCACAATCGTGGGTAATCTCTACTTCGCACTGCATGCTGGAACCGAGTAAAAGTTAGCTCTTTCTTTGTGTTAAACGCCACTGAGTATTTGAAAAGTCTGATGCTTTAACGGGGCGCTCAGAAGAAATTAAGGACATATAGCATAAGGTGACCGTATCAGTTAGGGGCGTAGGGGAATACCGGGATGTCAGGGTGCATGCGCAGAGCAATAACCGGAGGGACGTTATTGTCATGCGCCTGCGCATTGGCGTCCCGCTGTTCCCCATTCCCCATTGCCCCTAACCGATAGGGTCACCCTATGCTAAAAGTCTCTATTGAAGTTTGTCAATATCGATAGCTTACCGCGCTATAATGATACCAGTCTTTCATTAAATAACGTCAAAAAATGAAGCACCGCTCTCGCCCCCCCCCCCCCTTTCCCCTAGCCGTTTTCGCAAGCAAATTGCAGTGCGCCGACAGGGTTTTTGTACGCTGATCCCTGAGGCCAGGCAACACCACCATTCACTTCCAAACGGCGATCACGGAGTTCCTTTTGGTTAGACGTCACAAATTTGAACCTGGTGGCGGGAGAATTTTTAAATCCAATTTTCTCGGCAGGAAATGAGTCTTTTGAACGCCGGTCAAAAGCCACCATAGCCGAAAAGAGCGGCAGAACCGATTTTTGCTTAAAACAAGAATGGGACGGAGTTGTTTCTAGTGCCCCTCTAATGTTATACTAGTCGCATTGAGGAAATAAAAAAAAAAAAGAACTGCAGAAGAAGAGACCTCTTCCCTCCCCTTTCCCTTCATATGTTGTCTCACTCACAGGGTCATGTGGACGGCATTACGACGACGTCACAACCTCGACAACGCCCACTACTGGCCTGCGCATAGAGGGAAAGGAGTACGATAGGTTGGAATGTTCATCAAAAGAAGACTCCGACTGTCTGCCCTACACATAGGGAAAGAAAGAGGGGACGTCAAGGAGGAATAGAGGAGAATACGGGGAGGAAAGGGTATATGGGGATGGAAACGCAGATGTAAATAGGGAAGGGAGGGATGGGGCCCAGGTGGAGTTTTCGACCACGACATGCTTTGCAGATGTCACTTTCGAAGTCCTTCGTGTTATACCATCTGCAAAGCCTTGCTCGACGATATCGCCTCCTTATGCACTTATCTGTCTACAATATCCAGAGAAGACGACGTCTCACAGCCAGCAGAACCGGACCACAAAGTTCCGGGAACAAGCGGCGCAAGCAGCTCGGCTAGTAGCAGAAGCAAATTACAACCACGCCTATACCTCCGCACTTCTGGCAACGCTGGAATAAGCGTAGTGCAGTAGCGGCTTTAGGCCGGGAAGAGGCAGCGGACGGGACTATTAGAGCGGGGATATCGGCGGACTCCGTGAGGGAGAAGCCCGGGAGCAGAGGGAGCGTCGCAGGAAGGAAAGGGAGAAGGGGGGGTGCTACGCCGCTTAAGGAGGCCACACATCGCCAGACACGGCTCTGATCCGGTGGATCTGAGACGGTGACTGATCACCGCCGAGCGGGACCCTGACAGCATCCGCGTATCCCGAGGGTCGGGACCTGGGGATGGGACATCTCCGCTGCACTACTTCGCAAGCTCAGAGCCGTGCGACGAGCCTCTCGAAAGGGTTGACGGGAGAGTCAAGTTCGTAAACAAAGAAGCCAGCCGTTAACGCGAAGGACGCGAAAGGGCAGAGCAGCGTTAAGAGAGTCAACAGAGAAGGGAGTTTTGCCGCGTTCGAAGTGCTGAGCACATATCGTTTATTTTGCTTGCGCCAATGGTGCCAGCGCAAATTTCTGTACATACTAAGTACGTGGCACTACGACGGTGTAAAAAAAAAGAAACTGTCCAAAAAAGGAGTGCAATTTTTTCTGAATCAAGCATTTTTTTTTTCAGGAGCCAATGGAGCCTGGCGCAGCGTGTAGCGGAATCAATAATGCTGCCTAACGAGTAGACGCAACGAATGCAAAGGTGAAGCAAAGACTGCGATAAGTTGACGTCGGATATCGCACATTCATCATCATCATGACCGTCATTTACTTGACCCTTAAAGGCCCCTGGGGGGGCGGGGGTATTACATAAGGGGAGAGGGGAAGTAGTACATTCAACATGGCTCACATTGGTGGGGAGAAAAAAAAGAAATCAATAAAAAATACACACAGACAACAAAAGCATAAATAGAAATAATGTCACGAAAGGGAAATGAAAAAATTTATACAGCAAGGTAAGACAGCAGACGTTCTTTAAACCTTATTGGATCACATTCAATGACAACAGATTCTGGAAGTCGATTCCAGTCTTGAATAGCAGCTGGCAAAAAAGATTTGTTAAAGGCATTAGTTTATCCGTGTAAACGTTGGATGCTCATGGAGTTGAATAAACGGGAGGGGATTTGAGGGAATTTTAAACCAAAGCCGTTTTTAAGCGTTTAAGAACCGCCGACAACAAAACTGCGCCGCAGCAGCAAATAGAGAAGATTTCGATGGTTGCGGTGCGTTGCACAGATTGTGTATGCAATACAAGCAGCAATTATACACTTTCTTTGTTTTCTGGAAATGGCCTTTTGCGGACAGAACTTCGGTGGGCAGTTTAAAAAGTTAGGCAGCGGTTCAACTCTGCCCAATCGAGTTTCATGTAGCGAAAGCTACAGAAGCATGATTAAACGTTGTTTATCTTTGGCACACCTTTTATTGTTTCTTAATTACCCACCATTTCACAGCCGCTTATTCGTCTTCCTGGATTGGTTTAATGGAGACAAAGACTGATCGATTGTCAGTAGCGCACAGCTGTGGTTATATACACCCAATACCGGACGTCACAACTGTGAATTGAATCACGTAACACAACGTGATTACCACGTGGCTTTCTTACTGCCTCTGCCGACCACTTGCAATGTCAAAATTAATTGTAAAAGTTCAAGATCATCGTTCGAGGTCAAATTGAAAGGTCAAGTCGAGACGTCAAGGTCAACGTTTAGGGTACAATGTCAGGGTCAAAGGTGGTCCACACATGGCTAGGTTTATGCGCATAGCAACACTAGCCATGACATATCTCAAGGTCGTTTCAAGGTGATTCGGAGGCTTACGGCGAGATGCGACCCAGCAACACTAGCTTTCGCTACAAAGCAGAAGATTTGATAGAAAGAGCCACCATTTATTCGTTCGCAGTAACTCATCATAACCACATGAAGCCAAGAGAGAGGAACGGCTGTTATACAGAGAAGGCGGAAACAGAACTGGTATCAAATTCTTGCAGAGTATATTGCTCGAAACAGAATACAAGTCTCATTAGAAAAGCCCTGAGGCAATCAAATTCGCTTACAAAAAAAAGCAAACTATCATGAAACGTGTAGATGCATCAACTTTCTGCATAAACTAGTACAAGGAAGGAGGCATAGAAAACTCTGAAAATCGGTTATAGTTAGGTACAGGGTTCACGGGGTTAACTCTACACGAACGCTCTTATAATGGGGCCGGGACTTAGGAGAGAGAGAGAAAAAAAGAAAAAAAGTCGGATAAACTATGTGCCTGACATGCAGACGCGCCAAATCAAATAAGCCGGCACAAACAGGTTTGAAATGGCTGACTCGACGTATTGAATAGGAGTAAATAATGTATTCACGGTGTTCAAGCGCGCCAGTGGCATTCCAGTCCCGGGCGGAGCAGATTCAAAAGACATCTTTTGTGTGCCATCGTATATATAGTTTCTATTACATGTAACGCTGCCGGGTACTTTATAAACACGGAACATCTGGAACGCATTTCAAACGCAGAAAAATGAAAAAGAAAACCCAGTTTTTTTTTCTCCACGAGTGCATGAATTGAAAGAACTACCCCCACCCCCCCACAAACGCACGCACACAAACACAAAAAGAAGAAAAAAAAAGAAAAACAAGACGACAACTTGTGTAGCGATTCACGACTTATGAAATCTAAGCTATTGACCCCAGCATGAAGTCTTTTTAAAGAAGGCACTTGGATTATTTTGCAGTCAATAAAACTGCACAGCCCTGACGAGCATACTAGGACGAAACGGTAGGCGGCAAAGAAAGCTCAGGTAAAGCCCAAGCAAACCATCGCACAAAACGTTGATCAATGGTGCCACGCACGCGACCACTCAAAGATTCCATGCAAACACTGTAACGCATAGTTTGAAGCGGTTACTCGGGGATCGAAGAATACTGCAGTGGCCCATGAGCGCGAGCGGGAGTCAACCAATATCTACCTCCTGTTTCAATGAACGTATAAATTTAAAAACAACGTGAAATTTCGCGAAGGTGACGGCTCAGAGAAAGTGGCACGCAATTTTTGTTTACTGTATAGCCAAACGCCGAGTCAAGAGGTACGAAACCTAATACGTCGTATACCGCTTCATATCCGAAACTCGAGCGTGAGCAGTTCCTCGTTACGATCGAAAGCCGGTGCACCGGTCCTTGCTTTCGGTCGGCAAGGACTCGGCCGAGAGACCCGAAATAAATTGGGGATTTCAACCGCCGATACTCCTGGGCTTAGTAAAAGGCAGGCTTTTTTTTTTCAGCAACGCGACTCGCAGAGAAGTGGACAGCGAGTAAAACAATACAGAAAAGGGAACAGCGGAGCTGAAAGCCACATCGAAAAGCGCGTACATATATACACGACCGATCCTTCCCAGCCGTCACCATGGCAACAAAAAGCGACCCCCCGTCCAGAAGACTGCAAAGGCCGCGCGGCTAGGGCGTTCACGCGGTCTGCGGGACACAGGTGACAGTGAAGGAATGAATGTCCAGAGAAAATCTGTTTCAAATACAAATCTCTCATTTCGAAGTCGTTCATTCTCGGAAAGAAAAAGAGCGCTTCTCTTCCATTTATTTTTCCTCGGCGTTTCTCATAACCCATGTGTAAACTTTGGACGTGAATTCCCGGATACCGTACTATCACATCTCCTACATACCAGAGCAGTACGGCCGGACCTTGTTGTGACGTAACGGCTTATAACGAATCAATGGATATAAAGAAGTAATGACGACGATTCGCTTGGAAGCACGGACAACACGGGATATAACGAGGTAATCGCCGGGCCCATTCAACTTTTTTATAACGAGGTTCAACCGGTAGAACTTCGTTATAACGAAACTGTTTAAAACGAAATAATGGATATATCGAAGGAATGACGATTCCACTTGGAAGCTCGGTCAACACGGGCTATAACGAAACTACGATTATAACGAACTAACCGCCGGGCTCGTTCAACTTTATTATAACGAGGTTCAACTGGTCGAACTTCGTTATAACGAAACTGTTTACCACGAAACAATGGATATAACGAAGGGATGACGATTCCACTTAGAAGCTCGGTCAATACGGGCTATAACGAATCTACGCCTACAACGAAGTAATCGCCGGGCCCGTTCAACTTCGTTACAACGATGTTCAAGGATATACTTCTTCGCTGCTCTGGCTTCATCAACACCTGCCGCCAATACCACTAAACACGGCTCGTATTCAACATTTCCCCGTCTTCAAACTACAGAGGAAAGTAAGAATTATCGAGGCGGACACGCAGAGTTTTTGAAGAAAGAGTTTGGAGACGTAGAGGAGAGGGTTCACTAGTGCTAGAATCGGCGTTTAAAAGAAGCAGGCGGCCAGACAAGGCGACGTCAAGAGCGGAAGAAATTGGCCAACTTGCCCTGGGTTTCTTCTTTAGGCACCGAAGGAGGCAGGCGAGCAAACAGGGAACGAATACGAGCAGGGCGGATACCGAGCCAAGCCCGAGCTCGGGCCAAGCCAAACCGGCCAACGAGCAAACGAAGGCTTCCTCCATCTCACGATCACTGGCGCTGAGTAAATTTCCGCCGTCGTTTGGTGATGAACGCGTTAAGCAGGAGCTCGCGAAGCGTGGCGTTTGTTAAGACAAGGCTGAGGCCGGCGCCAGACTGCAGGAGAACAGGGGATGGGGGGGGGACACGGAGGCAGGAACTCTTGGAAATGCATATTGAACGTCGGAGAAGCCAGCTATCCGGAAAGAAAAAAAATAAAACGAAGATGCAAGGAGGAGAAAGAGGATGAGAAAATGCAAGCTATAAGCGACGGGCGGCGGCCCAACGCTGCTCGGGCTCGGCTTCATTTGCATGTAACGAGAAAGGACCACGCATCGCGGGCTGCGAGGCTATAGTGTGCAGACCGGCTTTCCACAAGGACTCTAAGGAAGGTTCTGGGCCGCTGTTGTGGAGAGGGGGTGGGGGGAGGCGAAGGGGAGAGGGAAATGGCGCAGGCAAGAATACTCTGCTCCCAGTTGTGCAGTGCAACGCAGGCGCTGCATTAAAAAGACGGTTGCGTCGCACGCCCCTGCGAAGGGCAAGAAAGCCAGCTGACGCGCTCTTGGGTCATGGAAAGGGGGGGGGGGGGGGGGGGTGAAATAAGGGGCGATGCGCCGCAGCTGGCTCGAACGGCGCCCGCCGATCGCGCAGTCGGGGTGGGGGGGTGGGGGGGGGGGGGGGAGCCAGTGCGTGGTACCGCTTAATAATCCCTTTATTCCCCTGCAAAGTTTTCCAGCGTCGCTACCACCGCAAAGGAGCCCAGCAGACGACGCATTATAGCTCGATTCTCTCTCTCAGTTCGCCTCCACGAGACGAGACAGGGAGATCGGTGGCAAAATCCTCGACACGATGACGCAAAAGTTCGGGCAGGCTTGATGTCCGTGTATCGTTATAGACTGTATTAATTAAGGAAACGGCGTAAAGACGGCGGAAATCGATAGTGACGCTAGGCGGCGTTTCGTCCTGCTTGTCTTCTGCGGTCCCGCTGAACTTCCCCGCGATTTATCTCCAGGAAAAATAAATCCCAAACTATGCAGCAGCGCCGTCTTACTCGATAGCTGGTATGCGACCGAGACGATAAATCCTTTTCTTACGAATTACGTGCTAGACCTAAAAGGCAAGTTCCGCACAGAGCCAGCGCGTTCTTCTCCATATTGTGGGCCTATCGCGATTGGTCGATGCTTGCCAATGACGTAGCAGCTTTGTAGAGTTATAGCGAGTCAGCAGCTTTGTATAGCTGGCTAGCTGTGATCGGCTGCAAAGTCGACTAATTCCTTTCACAGCGCTGTTAGCTCTTCTCTTTTGATTCCAACGAAGCCCAATTCAGTCGACGCTACAGCGGTGCGTCAGCTTTTCGAAGCCTAGATGCAAGCTTTATGCTTTCCCGTGAGCAAACTTCCCAAGCCATCAGCAATTATACATGACGGAGACACCAGGGAGGAGAGGGGAGTGGAGGAGGGTGAAGTGGGGAGTGTTTTTTACCTGTATGCAACCCCTAGTAGCGCATAAGTGTCAATAAACGGAGGGAAATAACGCCCACTGGTAAAGCACCGTGCAAGACGTCAGAATAAGGTCAACATGGTGAAAAGAGACTGACCGAGAATAAGGGAAAGGTCAAAAAGTCCACCGAGGAGGCAGCGTAAAACTGAACTCGAGAAAAGAAAATAATATAACCAAATATAAAAGAAGATTCGCAAAGCGTGACGACCATATTCCGTGGAAAGAGTAAAGATGTCCCAAGAAAAGTTGCCTGCTGGTTGACGTATACTTCAAAAATAAAGCGAAATGCGAGGAAGTGGGGCAGCTCGAAGATAGCGCATCATGAAGCGAAACCCACGGCAAAAGCCCACTTTGGGCGCTGGGCACCAAACCTTAAATGGAGTGTGACACAAGAACAGCATAACGACCAATTAACAACCATTCGTTATCTGAAGCGTTTTAACTGCGCTCTCAAGGCCTTGCCCGCTGGCGTCGCAGGAAGTTTCAGTCGAGAAGCACAAGCAGTGGCTGTCCATTCCTTTACAAAAAAATAACTGTAGCAGAGCAGACATCTGGGCTAGTTGGTGTGGATTCATGGTGGAAAAACAGCGCAAACTAAGACAGAGAACACAGAAAAAGAGGGGAGACACTACAAGTGCTGACTCGCAAATAAAGTTTATTAGATAAACGAAATAGATTATATACAGTAACCACCTAAGACTGTTTACGTCATAACCTCGGGGAAACAGATTACGTGCATGGCGCGAAAGAGAATCTAAACAGGAGTGGCGCGCGTGTGCACCCGGTTACTCAAGTAGCTGAATTCCATATCTGACAAGGCCACTGAAGGTTCGCTGACGCACCGTTTGCCGTTTTTTCTAATGAAGAAGGCTTCCATCAGCTCCCATCAGCTTCCATCAGTTCCATCAGCTTAGCTGCGAGTCAGCGCTTGTAGTGTCTCTCCTCTTTGTCTGTGTTCTCTGTCTTAGTTTGCGCTGTTTTTCCACCATGACTTCACAAAAAAAAAAGTTTTAGACAGTCTATAAAGTGTCTATAGACTTCTGCCTATAGTCTATAGAGTGTCTATAGAAAAATGCTAGAGAACAGTATATAGACAATACAAAAGCCATAGACAGTCTATAGACAGGCTATAGATTTATGGCCATACAGTGTTAGTAGACTTTCGTCTATAGACAGTCTATAGACTATGAATAGGCAAAAAGCAATATCTATAGGAAGTCAATAGAGTCAATAAGAAGTCTATAGACTGTCTATAGACAATTTTTATAAGGGTTTAGTCCTTCTTTCGGTTCACGGCTCTATGCACTCTAAGCAGAAAGGATAAAAAAAGGGAGAAAGGCGTACTATAGCGCTAACAGGATGGAGGAAAAACGCAGAAAGCTGTCCTTTAGAGCAAACAAAAGGTAGTAAGAAGAGAGTGAGTTGTCCTCTCATTCCCTCTTTTATAAAAGAAGTGCGCTAGAGGACAACTTACTCAATTTTTACTCCCATATAGGCGTATTCGTGCTTACAGTGTAAGGCATGATTTAGGCCTTCTAAACACAGCGGACTTCTCAAGGTTTCAGTACAAGGCGTAGATAATAATATAATTGTATTCCACTGCATCCCATCACTATTCTCCCCTCAAGCTATATAGTTCTAAACTATCGCCGAAATATGCCAAAGAACTCGTCCAGTATACAAGAGAACGAAACAGAACCCAAGGAAAACAAGATGCCCAGGCTTAGCTTGGTTAAGCCAAGAATGCGTTGCATATTGCGCGGTCTTTTTGCGCCAGGTATTGCTTGGCGGCACTCGATTTCCTCAGCAGCTTTTCCTCCGTGACGTATGGATGGATGGATAGGAGCGCCCCCTTTGAAACGGGGCGGTGGCAACCGCCGCCATGCTCAGCCGTCCTTTTTATTATTTTTTTTGTCTTTTTTAATTTTTTACGTGGTTTGGTGACGTCACGTCACACGTGACGTCACGTCACGTGGCTTGGAGTTCAAATATTTATAATTACGAAGGAAAAATGCTACGATGCTAACCAGACCCAATCATCGACACCGCGGTAAGTCGTTTCAAGACAAGACGTTTCCAGACGAGGTGAATTCAGCGGATAATTATCAAATGACGCCAACGTTCTGGCGCCAGGCGTTTAGTTGTAAAACAATCGATACAGAAATCGCAACAAGTTTTTCCTCGCAAAAGTGCCTTTTAAAAGTCTCGCTTTTTGAGGGCGTTCTTTATAAAAACGATTACGAAAAAATAATTCAGCAGAGACTATAGGCATGACAAGAGGGTGGGTGAAAAATATATACGTATAAAGATATCCAAGTCCACGGGCCAGTGACGCGCTCTAAACGGCGTGAGGAAGCAGGAAACACATGAGTGACTGCAAAGATGAACCGTCAAAATTTTGCCGTAACCGAAAGAAGGAAAGATGTAAGGGCAACCTTTCAGGGAGGGAAGGGGGAGGGGGGGCTTTCTCGTTTCTTCGGCACGAAGAGATCAATGCGGGTTGCCTCATCAAAATAAAGGCGCAAACGCTAAACAAAAACCCAAACGAACAGAGCACGGCGCTCCACGTATAACGGTGCGGAAAATATGAAACCGGTCCGAAGAAAAAAAAAGATAACGGAAACGTGACCGAACGAGATAAACGGACAGAGATTGAGCGACGGGGTAAGAAAAACTGTATATCTCTTCCGCCTTTTAAAAGTCTCGCTTTTTGAGGGCGTTCTTTATAAAAACGATTACGAAAAAATAATTCAGCAGAGACTATAGGCATGACAAGAGGGTGGGTGAAAAATATATACGTATAAAGATATCCAAGTCCACGGGCCAGTGACGCGCTCTAAACGGCGTGAGGAAGCAGGAAACACATGAGTGACTGCAAAGATGAACCGTCAAAATTTTGCCGTAACCGAAAGAAGGAAAGATGTAAGGGCAACCTTTCAGGGAGGGAAGGGGGAGGGGGGGCTTTCTCGTTTCTTCGGCACGAAGAGATCAATGCGGGTTGCCTCATCAAAATAAAGGCGCAAACGCTAAACAAAAACCCAAACGAACAGAGCACGGCGCTCCACGTATAACGGTGCGGAAAATATGAAACCGGTCCGAAGAAAAAAAAAGATAACGGAAACGTGACCGAACGAGATAAACGGACAGAGATTGAGCGACGGGGTAAGAAAAACTGTATATCTCTTCCGCCAGGAACAACTTGCTCCCTAAGGGTGCACCTCCGTCAATGCCTTGTATTTATTTTCTGCTTCGCTCCAGTATTCTCGCTCACTACCCCAGCTAGGCGCTCGCGCGCGGGCGTCTCGCTCTTTCCAGTCCTTTACTTTTGTGTCCCTCACACACCACTGCATCTACTCCCTAGGGAGGAATGCAGCTGAAAGTTCCTGCAGGTGTTTCTCTCTCTCTCTCTCGCTCTCTCTCTGCCCCCCCCCCCCCCCCAGACGCTCTTCACGCCCCCCGCCTCGCACCAAGATACGCCCCCGCTTGAGCTGCGCGGGAACTCCCTCTCTCTTTCTCATCCCGTATCTTCTCCCTCCTTCACTCCTTGCTCGTCTATATCGGGGTATATAACTCCTCAGAGGCCTTTAAGTCTTTTCTCCCTGTTGCGTGTATAGAACACGTTTCGGCGCAGAAACGCCCCTCTCCTGCTGCAGGCACACGCTGCGCCTGAGGAGTTGGCTTCGCTGGCAGGTCCTGAGCAGCGCCCCCCCCCCCCCCCCCCCCCCCCTCCTTTCCCCACACGCGATCAGGATGGAGAAGTAGCAGCAACAGCAGATATCGCTCTCTTGTCCAAAATGAAAAACGGCGCTGCTCGATCGGCGAGCATTCCGTGAAAGGGGAGCAACGGGAAAGAAAAGGGGAAGATACATCCGGACTTGGGGAGAGAGGGCGAGGGGACACAATGGGAAGAGGACGGAAAGAGAGGAACGACGCGGAATGAGAGAGAAAGGGGGAACGCAAAAAGACACGCTTCCGGCCGAGTCCGGAACGGCTGGATGTATTGTTGCTACCTCGGACAAGGACGGGAAGCGAGAGTGAAGCGGACAGCCGAAAGCGGAGACGATTTCCACGGGAACCATGGTTGTGAGGAAGTGGCTAACAAGAGCAGCAAACGTTCAGTCCTCAAAAGAAGAGCGTCCCGGCAAGGCTGAAGAGAGAGGAGGAGATATGATAAAGGGAAAGGTTCGGCAGCAGTGTCTCTCTTGTGCGGACATCTCAATCCTGGACCGTGCGATCAGAGAAGGATTCAATGGGTGAATAAAGTAAGGTCGAAAAGGAAGTCCAGGTAATGTCTCTGCCATAAGCTTAGAGCCCAAGGGGTTTTGTTTGTTGTGACTGTAGTTTAAAGGGACACCATTTTCTTCTTCCCTTACCAAGGACAGCAGTGCTCATTATCCGGAGACACGTGGAAGGGAGGGAAGGGGGCAGTCAAGTTCACGGCATAGCCATTTGCTGACCGCGTGCCTGCTCACAAAATCTAAGACAGTCCAGTCGTGTCCAAGTGGTCCCCGGGAAACCGAAGAGCTGGGAGGTGGTTCGCGAGGGGAAACAGGTGGTGACCAGCTTCGGTAGGCAGGACCAGGTTCCAGAAGCCTTGGATGAAGGATCTCCGGTGGGGTTCGTGCGCTCGACATTGATGGAGAAGGTGGTTCACGGTCTCGTTCTGGCCTTAGGCAGGGAAAGCTGGCGACTGAGGTAGCACTTAACCGCTGTCCAAAAAAAAGTTGGCAGTGGCTTAGCTCGGCTATGCCAGGATATACGTAGCGAAAGCTAAGGCATAGCTAAGGCACGTTGACTGATGATGGCTTTTTGATGACAGCCCTACTGTAGTCGAAGGCGCAGCCGTCAGGAGTGATTTCAAGGGAGGGCAAGGCGTACTACACTCGTAGTGAAAATAAAAGAAATCTGTGGCTTAGCTTGGTTAAGCCCGCTAATTGCGAAAGAAATATCCGTACGTACGACATGGTACAGCTCGTAGCGTAGCGTGTGGTGGTGCTTGTGGTTAGACTTGTGGTGATGCATCGGTTATACAATCCAATTCAATCCAATCCCATCCCATCCAATGCAATTCACTCTAATCCAATCAAATCCCATGCAATCCAATCCAATTCAATCCACTCCTATCCAATCCAATATAATGTAATGTAATCTAATCCAATCCAGTCCAATCCGATCTAATCCAATCCAATCCAATGTAATGCAATCAAGGTCAAATGAAGGTCAATGGTGGTCAACGCCGCGGCGCGATGGTGGCCGCGGCACGATGGTGGTCACCGGCCGCGGCACGCAACGGCGTTGAAAATGCAAGTAGTATTGCTTTCGCAATAATACCGCAGGCAATATCAGTGGACAAACTGAATTTCATCGCATCTTTGTATGCAGAGTGTAAGGCCGCATCTGGTTGGCTACGTAAGGCCGCCGAGGTGGCTCAGTGTTTATGGCGCTAGGCTGCTGACACGAAAGACGCGGATTCAATCCCGGCCGCGGCGGTCGAATTTCGATGGAAGCGAAATTCTAGAGGCCCGCGTACAGTGCGATTTCAGTGCACGTTGTAGAACCCCGGGTGGACGAAATTTCCGGAGCCCTTCACTACGGCGTCCCTCACAGCCCGAGTCGCTTTGGGACGTTAAACCTCCATAAACCAGTAAACCAACCATCGATTTAAATAAAATGACTTCATCGAGCCTTGCGCTACGATGCATACAGTCGCGGGTAAAAAAGATTAGCACACATGACGGAACACCACAACGCCGGAATGACAACGCGTGGCGCTGCGGGTGGCGTAGAGGCTGATAACGAGAGTGGCGAGCCGTTCCCATTCTACAGCATTAGGGGGGTTCAGTGGACTGTCAGGGACCAGCAAAATTACTGGCTAAAAGCAGCGCTATCATCTATTGTTCCCGCGAGCTCCTTTTGACAAACCATCGCGGACAAAAAAAAAACAGTAATAAAAAGAAGCCATCTTTGCTTGATAACCTAGCCAAAATAAATGCCGCATACACAGTCGGCCCTTGGGGTCGGCCCTTCAACGTTCGGGCGGTGCACGCTTGATAAAGCTCACTTCCTGCCGTCCCCCCCTAGGCCGCAAAACATGGAAACGGCCCGTTAGACAGGTCTGCGTACCGCAGCGCCGCGTGGTGAGATATACGAATTCTGACCGCCAGTGATCTGTGCTAATATTTTTTGCTCGCGACTGTACAATTGCTTTGTGTGGTGTAAACACGTTTAAAACCGCAGGACAGCGAAGCGGGTGTTGCTAAGCACCACGGAAAGAGGGCTTTTTTCCACTTCGAAGCAGCGTCCAGTCATAAAGTTAAGCGATGCTGCAATATAGCGCAACGCTGATTTACTCTAGCACCGGCGCGCACCGCCATGAATAAAACAGCAGGCAGCAGACGGAACCTGGTCGCTGCACCGTTCCCCTAAACCTTGTAACGAAATAACGTCGAATGGAGTTGCACCGGACAGCGCAAACCTGCAGCAGGTGACTATTGACACTTGTTTACGTCTCCGGAAAGCGTACCGCCGCTGTTCCCGCAAGCGAGGGTTCGTGTTTACATTTCCCAACAGAGAGGGGGCTTCCATCGATACCACTCGACAAACACACCGCTAGGGCAGCGGCCGGTCTGGCCTCTGTAAAGAACACCGGCGGCTGGACGTTTTTCGAATCAAACAACTTTTTTTTTTTTCCTTTTCCAGACTTCATCTCTGTGGATTCGCTCGCTTCGAGCGAGACAGCAATCCAATAAAAGGTTGGTGCAGGGTGAACTGCGTACTACCGCGGTAGCAACTGCTTTTTGCGGGTGCGACGCATAGCGCAAGCTTGAAAAACTAAAAAAAAGTATTTGAACCACACACGGAGGTCCTGAATAACAGACTGCTAAACAGACTCAAAAGCCAATAGTATCCAATTCTCCGGGGTTTCAAAACGGGCGCCTGTTGAAGCAAAGGCGGACTCCAAATAAAGCTGATTTTGTTCGTTTCGGTATTTTTTGCCTTTAAAGCAATCCCAACAGTACCCGCGATTCGAATGCGCACCCACGCATTAAAGAAAGAAATGTTTTCGTCATACGTTGCACACTATGTGCAAAGGTCTATTGCCACTAGTGTCCAATGTGCGCACATTTCTCACACTTCTCACATTATGCGTCAAAAGATGGGCAACCCGCTATCTAGTATCACGCCTTCCAAGTCTATAAGTAGAATTTCATTCGCTTGGAAGCTTTCAGGTAAATCGTAT
Organism: Amblyomma mixtum; assembly: GCF_055824585.1. NCBI lineage: Eukaryota > Metazoa > Arthropoda > Arachnida > Ixodida > Ixodidae > Amblyomma > Amblyomma mixtum. The sequence continues at coordinate 31,616,173 of NC_143012.1, read as the reverse complement.
AGGCTATTTGGTGTTTCATACCTCGTTTGCGCTTCTTGTTTGATGGTGTGTGGGGGTTTAACGTTCCAGAGCGACTCAGGCTATGAGGGTCGCCGTTGTGAAGGGCTCCGGAAATTTCGACCACCTGGAATTCTTTAACGTGCGCCGGCATCGCACAGTACACGGGTCCCTAGAATTTCGCCTACATCGAAATTCGACCCCCCGGGCAGGGATCGAAACCACGTTTTTCGGATCAGCAGCCGAGCGCCATAACCACCGAGCCATCACGGCGGTGTATTTGCGTTTCTCGTCGGGTATACTAATTACAGCCATCGTTTGTCCGTTAAAACCGAAATCTAAGCAGCACGAGAGAATAACTTCAGTTATAAATTACTGAAGCAGTCGTATGGGAATACTGCGTGGTGATACATTTATACTAACGCAAGCAACATTGTTGTGCCGTCTATGGCTCGGCGTTGCACATACAAAGCAATACACGTTCCAGACAGGGATGGCCGACAGCCATGACTGAGAAAGATGTAGCTGCGAGGAAACAATTGTACATCTGCTGTGTGAGTGTCCTGCTTTCGGGACCGAAAGACATACGCTGCGTTGTGCCCTGGACTACCTCGATCCTCGCCTTTAGCAGAGGACAAGATCCTCGGACCGTGGCCACAGCAATCTACTGCACTCAAGGCCTCTAGGTCTGTTTTGCTTCTTGAGAGACCAATTGTGATTGTGCCCCGCGCCCCTTCTCTATTTGCCTTCTCAATCCCCTATTCCCCAGTGCAGGGTGGCCAACCGGAACACCCTTCTGGTTAATGATGATGATAATGGGCGCATTTGTTTTTCAGTCGCGGACTGTCCGGGACTACTTGCGGACTCGAGTCCGGTATTTGTTTTTCTCGGGCAGCCCGAAAGCTCCGCCCACCTGCTTGCATCGCCATAGCAACGCGTTCGTTTTTAGCCTATGGCAGTCCGCGGGCTGCTTGGGGCTGCTGAGAAGGCAGCAGACGATAGCTGCGCGCCGCGCTGGCAGCCATATTAAGTTAGACTCCGTGTGCATTTTGAGTGCTTTTCGTGTCCCTGGAGGTCGATATCATGCGTTAAACCTTCACATGAGCTCCGTAGCTCCTCTCTGAGCCATCGCAAGACTTTTTGTTCTTGCATCTTCGTTTATTTTCTTGAAATCCACCGCACACGGACGCGCGTTCGGAGCTGCGAGCGCCTATTGTTTGCTCGTGTCGTCAAGAGGTTCTTGTTCGCTTGTTTTGCCATATGCTGTCTGTACGCTTACCTGAAAGCATCGCAGGTGAACCACTCGTATACTGGAGCAGCTATAGAGCTTGTTGTCAACATTTTTGCGGAGGCTTTCGTCTATCCGCCTTTCCGCAACGAGTTGGGCTACTTTGTGCGAACTTCGCCGCAAGCAGTAGCGGCGAGCATACCTCCGAAGCTGAGTTCTGTAATGCACCTACGCTAAGCTGACAGTACAGTCTTTAAATCGACTCAGTATCACGATCGAGCGCACGGCGTTGCTTCGGCGTCGTAGTGGCCGTGGCTTGCACCGTCTGCTAGCAGATGACAGCGTCCTTGTACGGTAACCGAGGGGGAGCCCGACTCTGGCGCCGTGTTCGAAAGCAGCCTATGGCAAGTAGGTCATGTGACCATGACGCTTTTCCTGTCCGAGCGGAAGCCGAGACCTGCCAGCAAGTAGTCCGGGACTGGAAAAACAAATGCGGCCAATGATGTCCTCAGGCTTAATGGCACATACCCACGGCGGGGGATTGGCCGTGGTGCATAGCGGATACAAACGCACTCATGTACAAGGAGTGGTTTGGTTTATGGGGTTTAAACGTCCCAAAGCGACTAAGGCTATGAGAGACGCCGTAGTGGAGGGCTCCGGAAATTTCGACCACCTGGGGTTCTTTAACGTGCACTGACATCGCACAGTACACGGGCCTCTAGAATTTCTCCTCCAAAGAAATTCAACCGCCGCGGCCGGGATCGAACCCGCGTCTTTCGCGTCAGCAGCCGAGCACCATAACCACTGAGCCACCGCAACGGCATGTACAAGAAGTGGAGTAATTTGATAATTTTGGGACTTAGAGATAGAATTGATTATGATGATGATGTCCTCAGGCTGAATGGCACATAGAATGGATCCTTCCCTCTTCTTCCTTATCTCTCTCTCTCTTGTAACAAAGAAGAAAAACACGATACGAAAAATTTGATGTGAGCCAACAATAAAAAGTGCAAGGGCGCCTCGTGAAACAGAGAGCTGGAACAAGAAAAATCGCATGCGCGTCACCGGTGTGACGTAACGAGGAAATCTCCACAAAGGCCAGTCGTAACGCAGCCTCCAGAGAAGGAAAATTTGCGGAGCCACTCGTTTGTCATCCGGGCCGCTCCCGCCGCAAGGCGACAGCGTGGTGGTCGTCGTCCCGGTGCATATATTAATGCCGAGGTACAACAGAACCGGGAGCAACGCAGCGCGTTTGTTTCATCTCCTAAAGTGTCCCTGAAGAAATAAATGGTCCGAGCCACGCGAGCCGACCCGTCCTCAGTCTTCATTTATTCAAGTAATATCGTTAAAAACTGCGTAGATTAATAAAAAAGACAAAGAAAACAGGAAATACACGAAACACACAACACACTGCCTTATATAGGGCAAGCGGCGGCCGGGATGAGACGTTTCAACACAAGTGGTCGCTGGCATCTGCATCTATCAGACACAATGTAATACTCCTGTCGTTTACCCGAAATAAGCTTGGCGGCCAGCTTCAGACGTTATTCAACGCCGTGCGACATTTAGGTGATTCCTTGATGCTTCTACGCGTTTTTTTTTTTTTTCGTTTGAAGTCCGACTAGGGCAATTTGTGCGAGTGAAACAAGTTCGTCTCTCTGAGAAAGAAAAGGAAAGTGGTTGTATAGTCTCTTTGGAAACGAACTGCGCTGTCAAAACCATTCGAACCTTTCGGGAAGAAATGCAGAGACAAAAAGCGTTCGCAACCCCCAGCAAATCATTCTTTAGAGTTTCGGCGATTACTATTTCTGAAGGAAGATAGCAAAGAAAAAGAAAAGCAGGCAAATAAATAGCGAAAGGTAGCGGCGGAAAGATTTCAATAAGAAATCTCAATGTAATCTCAAGTGTTCAGCGCACAGGCCTTTTTTATCACGTTTTTCTTGCTTCACGTGTTTTTTAATGAATTTGTTACGTTTTTTATACAATATCGTTTTGTTATCATCCTGTTGGATTCCATTCAGTCATGTTTCTTTGGCCCTATAATCCACGTGTCATGCTTTTAATGTTATTTCGACGCTTTTTATCCTTTTTAGCTACGTCGTGTTTTCAGACTGTGTCTTTTATCGCATTTATGACCCTTTACATCATTCTGACGTTTGCTGCAGCTGATAGGTGGTGTGACGGTGTGCCTATATATATTCCACTAAAGGATCAGTTGTCAGTAGCGCGTTGACCTGTACACCTTTCTTGTGAGTGTCGTGTTTTGCGCTAACTTTTGTACGAAGGATCAATAAGAAAGCAAGAACTGTGGCTTTATCTGAAGCCGTAAGTGGAGCGGTGTTCCGGATAATTGTGTGCGATATTCTGAAGATTTCCGCAGAAAGCCGCTTTACCGGATAACTGGAGAACCGCTGGAATCCGACCTGTATGCAACACTCGCGACAAAAAAAAAAAAAAAGAATTTGCGCGAAATCAGCGCCACCTCGGCAGTAATCAGGAGGCTGTCGGTAATAGTTAACAAGTTAACTATTAGAAATTAGTTATTTACTTTACTAGTTAACATGATTCGCGTGTTTTTTGACGCCAACGAACACTGCTATCGCTATGCCGCAAAAACCTCCTCTTCACCTCAATAGAGTGTGATGACATTCCCTGAAACAGCTGGTATACGAGATTAACGCTTAAAAAAAAAAGACTCTGTTCTACCATTTTCTGAGGTAACGTGCTACAAGCACCTCGGCCGCTGGATTTCCAATGCTCTTTCCCGGAGAAAACACACTGATACCAACTCGGCTAATGCTCTTCGTAAACAGTCTTTTCATAAGGTGCGCATTACGGTTTTTTAGTTTAGTTTAGTTTATGGGGTTTAACGTCCCAAAGCGACTGAGGCTACGAGAGACGCCGTAGTGGAGGGCTCCGGAAATTTCGACCACCGGGGGTTCTTTAACGTGCACTGACATCGCACAGTACACGGGGCTCTAGAATTTCTCCTCCAAAGAAATTCCAGCCGCCGCGGCCGGGATCGAACCCGCGTCTTTCGGGTCAGCAGCCGAGCACCATAACCGCTGAGCCACCACGGCGGCGCATTACGGTTTTCTACTCATGAAACAAGTTTTCTCGGTTATAACTTCGTACTCCAACCAATCTTGGAATATACCGTAATAATCTGAGACTCCAACATTAAGATCCATGTTCATAAAAAAAAAAGGTTAAAAAAAGCAGTCAGATTCAGTTATAATTTATATGACCGCACATTCATTACTTTCTTAAAAAAAGTGGCTTACTTTCTGTTAATAACCAGAACCGTATCTATCGCTAAAATTTTGTTTTCCAAATGACAAAATGAGCGTTACAGTAATGAGGCCTTGCAAATAATTAATTACTATAGTGGCCAAGCAAGACGTACCCGGCATTCTCTCTCAGTAAAACCTATGTTAACAAGAACTAACTGCTACAAATATTCCCATTTTCCAAGATCCTTTAACGAATGGAACAGTCTTGCTGTGAATGTGGTAACAGAGGTTTTATTTTCATCGTTTGAGGAGCAGCTACAATAATCGGTGCATTTCTGATTGCTAAACTAAACGGTGATTTGATGTGATTCGCTCTAACTATAACACAACCTGCCATGCCCGCAAGCGGGATGACGTCAATGTGATGCAGTGTTCTAATGTCGCAGATATGACGTAGTATGGTGCAGTAATTTGGCTGGTGGTGAAGCTTTTCCTGCCGTATTTCTTTTTCTTTTTGTCTTTATGTGTTACTGCAGAAATGCGTGTACCCACTTGCATGGGCTTATTTTCAGACTGCATTATTTGCATTATTTTCAGACTGCATTATATATATATATATATATATATATATATATATATATATATATATCAAAAATTCTTTCTTGGCAGCTGATTGATTAATATAAGATAAAGTCACCAGAACTTGAAAACATAACAAGATTTAATTCACGACGTTTCGCAGTCTTTTCCCAGTCGATTTTTCTTTTCTGAAAACTGGTTACTTCGGTCGTCAACGCAATTGAGATGATTTCGAACGGCGAAAGCGTTTCCCAAAACGCCCCACAATCCGCGCGGCGTTTAAGCTTTCGCAGAAACTGGGTCGCAAATCGGTAACCAAGACTGAATGCGCCAGACAGAAGAAAAAATCATCCACTTCCGACGGATGGAACTCAATTAAGTCAGACGAATGCTTGCCGCAGAGAAAGAGAGAGAGAGAGAGAGAGAGAAGAGAGTGAGAAGAAAAGCTGCAGCAACTGGACTGCGAAACCGCCGTTATAACGGGCCGCCGGAATGCATTTTAGAACGCGATTGTTCGCGGCCGAAAACGGAGCGCTCGCACGCAAGAATACAAACACGCGCACTGTTCCGATCGAATGAGCTGGATATAAAGAAGCCATCGCAGTTCGCGAGCGCGTTTGTTTCCTCGGAGGCAGAGAAATGCGATGGGGCGAAGTTTTGCGCGAGGAAGCAAAGCAGGCCCCTAGCCGCCGCCGCCTTCTGAGAGGAAACGTTGCGCCATCTGGTTTGCCCGCGAAGATAACAAATGCAGATTGCTATTCTCTCCCCTCGGACGTTGTTTGTTTTCGACGCAGTGTGGCGCAAGAAACGAACGCAATATGCGCGCGGCAGAGCTAACGCGCAAAACGCATATAGATGGATGCGCCAGCGACCTGAAGCGGCAGCGGCGCACCCAGCGCGGGCTGTGATGCGTCAGGAGGGAAGAAAGCACTCCATACGTGCAATACCGATGCGAACGGAAGTTGCATGCACCGCAGCTGCAAGCGAGGCAGCGAATATGATCGACTGACTCGCTCACTTGTGATGAAATCGAAGCCCGATGGAAACCACGCCTGTCGTTGGGTTTATTTTCTTTCTATATTTTTGTTGCTTTCACTGACCACGAGTGGCCAAGAGATCAGTTAGAGGTAGACGCGAGACACGTACACGGGGCATGGAGCGACCGGAATGCCTAATCAGTAAACTCTAAACCGAAAAAAGAATAAAAAATTCGCTGTGGCTTAGCTTGGTTAAGCCCGGTAATTGCGAAAGCAATATCCGCACCTACGCCCTGGTTCAGCTGGTAGTGTAGCTGGTGGTGGTGCTTGTGGTTAGACTTGTGGTGATGCATCGGTTATACAATCCAATCTAATCTAATATAATCCAATCCAGTCCAATACAATCAAATCTAATCCAATCTAATGCAATCAAGGTCAAATGAAGGTCAACGGTGGTCACCGCCGCGGCACGGCAAAGGCGCGGAAGTGCAAGTAGTATTGCTTTCGCAATAAAAACTATGGGGGCACTCTGGCAGCCTAAATTGCGCTAGGCGAAAGCCTTTGTCGCGCTACTTCGACTGCCAATGACTGCCTATGTTTGTCACGGCTGCACCGCTTGGGAGCCATCCTCCTTTAACAGCTGCCGCACACCGACTGACGACGGAGAAGCGCTCGACGCCACCGCGCCGACAGCTCCACCTGTCGACGAAGATGACGTCACCTGTTGGCAGCTGCGCTCGTCGATGAGTCACCCCAGGCGCTGGATGTAACGCCGGACGGACGGAGGGGAGAATGAGCCATTACAGGCTTTCGCCTTAAAAAGGGAGTGGGCTGTTCTCTAGCGCGCTGCTTTTTGTGAAAGGGAGGACAACTTACTCCTTTTTTTACTCCCATATGGCGTATTTGTGTTTAGGGTGCATAGTACGGTACAGACGCTTAACATACTCGTGAATCTCTAGCACGCGTATGGCGCCTGCGCATGTTTACTGCGCTGCTTTACCTGAGCTAAACAAGGAACTAACAGGGTGAAAAAAAACCTTTTTTGCATGTCAGGCTAACACCACCTGCTAGGAGGCGCGCCGTTCGTGGAGGGCTTCGATTATTTGAGGCAGTTTAGGTCTTGTTGAAGCGCTCGCCGAAATCTGAGTACACGGACGTTCCGTTCCAGGTACGGCCGCCGCGGCTGATATCGAACCCACGACCTAGTGTTCAGCAGCTGAAAAGCCATGATTTGCACTTAGCTACCCCGGCGGAGAGTTGAAACCAAGAGCACAGCAATGTCTGAAGGAAAGGGAACAGATGCATTCATCGCTCCATTCAGCGCATTCTGTTAAAGAGGAATGAGAGAAAGAAATAAAGATAGAAAGACAGGAAGAAAGAAAAGGAAGAAAGAAAATATTCTCTGCTCACTTCATTTCAGTAAACCGCCGTGGCATTAGCGACTTCCAAGTAACGTATTAAGGAGCAACCCGCAAGCGGGCCGCGGCCTGCTCGTCTTCGTTTATTTTTTTTTTTTTACAGAAAGAAGAAGGAAAGAAGAAGGATGAGAGCTGCGCAAAATCCGTCTCGGGATTTGTCAGTGGAGTGGAAGATATATAAGCGCGAGCGCATGAAAACAGAACACTAAACGCCGGAAGCCGTATCCTCGCGCTGACTGCTTCCAATCCACATTCTAACCGTAAAACTCATCAATATGCCCCTGCCACACGTTCATGCGGAGTTCCGGGAGAAGCTAGCTTCTTGAAGTGGAAACGGAAGCCGGAAAGCCTTCCGAGCGCAGCTGGAGCTTTCTCGCCGGCTCTTAATATAGGCTCGCTTGCATTTTGTGCTTGAAACGTATAAACGTAGCCTAGACTGCACGAAAAAGGAGAAAGCAGTTTACTTTGTAAAGGAGAAGTGACATTTGCAAGCGATTGTGCTTCTCACAGGAGCCGCACATCAATCAAGAGGCATTCCATTAAATGTGTTAACAGTGCAGTAGAGTATACCGGCCAAGAGCACTGCACCCGACCCCTACCCACATAAATAATTTCTCGGATGGTTTCGTAGCCAGTTAACCGCCAAATTAATTCCCGAAAAACGCATCAAAATCACCAAATTTTGGGGACGATGTATGCCGAGAATGACCGCTGTTAGGCTTAAAACACGTGTTCAAGGCACAAAAAGTCTTATATAGACAACTACCGTCCTCTACTGTTGAAAACTGCAACCAACGCAATGGCCGATCGTAACTCGCCTTTGGCGGTGGGAGCAACACAACATTGGGCATGACGAGTGTGACTCGTCATTGGCGATATCAGTACGATCACGAATGACAAGTAGAGCTCGATCAGGGTTGTTGGTTAAAGGGTTAAAATGAAAAATCCCCGTCTCCTAATTTACGAAGTTTTGAATATAAAAATAACGCTCAGAGTACAAGTTGGCGAGGACACCGGAAGTTCCAAACTAACATGAGAAATGACGTGCCCGGGGCTCGCCGTTGTACTGATGCTAGAGAGTTATAGCAAAGCGCGAACTGCGATTCGCTACTGAGACTAGCTTCCGTGGGGCACCACTGCGCATGCGCGGTTAAGCCTGAGGGCGCCAGATGGCGCCAGTAGCCGGAAAGCTTTGCGCACGCCTGCCGCGTCTAGACCAATCAACGTGTGCGTTGTGGCGGCGCGCAAGCGGATCATGGTAGCGGCTCGCGCTAGCCTATAACTCTGTTATTTGTTCCGTTGATAGGATGCCACAGAATAATCACATACAGCCGGCTGATTTTTTACATCATACTTCAACACGCAAAGCTTAACTTCGGAAAGTGAGATTCGAAGCACCTCAAGAGTATTTTAGATTTAATCGCTGGCGGACGCGTGAGCGTCCGCCCGAAATTGAAAAGACGTGCTGTGATAACTTTGTGGACGACTGAACCAACGGAGAAGAAAAGTAAAGCGAAAGCTGCGTGGACGATACACTGCTTCAGAAAATTTACCTCATTAAAAAAAATAAACGCAGTATTTCTGATGTTAAATCCTGTACGCACTGTTCGTGCCAAAAAATAACACAGAAAAGATAACGTGAAAACCAGCAGTCACCACCCATTATCTAGAGGACAACAACAACAACAATGATTACCAGCAACCAAGGACGGTGCGCGACAATTATATGTCCCTGGATTTCTTCCACAAAAGAACGAGAGTGTGAAGCAACATTTCACTAACTTTAGAAAATCATTAAGTACTGAGGCCGATAGGTGACAAAAAAGTAATACCGCCGAAGCTCGCCGTTGAGGGTTATGGAGTACATACATTGGTCGTAGAGTACACACCCGTGGACGGTATCGCTCGTCCTCTCGCTTTGCAACATCCTATATTGTTTTACGTGATATATCATAAGGAGCTCGTCGGACCAGTTTCCGTTGTCACCTTGATGTCACGTCGGAGCCTAGGCAGTAAGTAGTAGAGTTTTGGTATAGGGGGGTGCCGCGATGCTGTGTGTGTCATAGTCAATCATGATTGACGACACAGACCGGACGTGACGTCACCCGAGCGGAAGCGACGTCAATTAAATCAGAAGTGATGACCCCAGGCCGGTAGTTCATCGCACTCAGGCGACAGGTGGCGATATGGTATCGCATCACACATGTCATGCCGAAGAACCTTACGACAGCATGGCTTGACAGCTTATCAGTGTTGTTGATGTAGCTCATGGGCGCTCTTGGTTGTAAAGAGAGTATATTTTAAGTGTTCCTTTTGTAGCGAAAGCTACATTGCCCACGGATTTGCGATTTCGCTGTGGCGGTGCTCCGAGAAGGCAGAGACCGACCTTGAGCCGTTGCCTAGCAACCGCCACAGCTGGCGGACGCCGCGCGCTCGCCGCGCCACCTGCAATGACGTCACACCGCGCGCCTCATCACGGAGCCGCCGCCGCCATTTAGTATGACGTCACACCGCTTGCCTCATCGTTGCGCTCGCCTCCGCTCGCTTCGCCAGCTGTGTCGCATGCCTGATAACAAGCTTTCGATACGTATATCCTGGCATAGCCGAGCTAAGCCACTGCCAATTTTTCAATAAGTCTTTAGTTGCTAGTCAGCGCCTGTCCCGCCTTTTCTCTCGTCCCTGTTGCTGCGCTGTTTTTGTTCTTCAAATACGTACCAACTCGCTCAACTCGCCGTCTTACTGAACATTGATAAAAGGCTGACAAAGAGCCTCGCACCAAAAAATGTACATTCCGCGATGGACTGTCGTGATTCTTTACGCTTATCGACTCACAATCATAACCTCATAATAGAAAACCAGGCGGCCAGCACAGCAAAGGAGCAAACAGTAGGCTGGGAAGGAACAGTTCGGTAAGAACCCAAGACTTCTTAAAGCACCTCTTTGGGAACCTCGGGAAAAACCTTGCAAGCACAATACTTGGTCCGCCGGCTTCTCTGAACGTATAGCAGAGAAAACAAGGCAGTGGAGAAGAGCGCCCAGTCCGTCCTGCGTCCTAACTGCGAGAAGTCTCTGGGAAATGAAAAAGTGAATGCCAGGATGACGGAAGAGAGTGCTTCACACAAGCCAACAAACTCGAGAGGCCGCGGACGTCCGCCGCAATCGTCGTCTTCGACGGCGACAAATATCTGTGGAGGAGCGGCGACGGCGGAGTTCAGACGGAAGGACGAACCAAACCCGGGGCCGCACGGGTAGAAAAATTTCGTAAGGTTTTTTTCTCTTTTTTTTTTCTCTCATTTCGCCGCCCTCCGTGGACCTCAGAGCGCGCACCACGCTCTCGAAGAACCGTTGAAAGTAACCAAGTTCGGGAACGTTCGGGACTGAAATCTGTATATTAAAATAGAAAACGAAACAAAGATTTCCCCGGCGCCTCGGACTCGGCAATCGCGGCGAGAAATCACGATAACGCAGCCCCCCCCCCCCCCCCCCCCTTCCCGAAGAACGCGGCCGAACCGCCCCAACAGCAGGGGCAATCTGGGCGCTCGATGAGGCAATTTTTCTCCCCCAAAAGAAAGAAGAAAAAAAAAGCACGCCCCAGAAGAAAAAGAGAGAACGAAAGAAGGAAGAAACGGCGGACGCGTTCAGCCTCCGTTGCTCAAGGCTCTTCTCTCGAATCCTTTCCAATAACGGGACGGCAAACTCCGAAAGACAAACCCGAAAAAAAAAAAAAATTGAAAGGGAGGAAAAAAAAAAATGGAGCTCGGAATCCCCATGTAACCATCTTGTTTCCGCGCATCATTGACCGCTAGCTGGTCGTTTCTTCACACTTGCTTGTTTACTGAGGCATCTCCATACGTACAGTGGTTATTTTTTTTTTTTCCGCATCGCATACCTGCTTTATCCTTCCAGACGGCGGTTCTTGATTTTTTTCTTTTCTTGCGTATGCGTTTTTTAGTCGCTTGTTACGCTGGCCGACGCCGCCGTCGTAGCAATTCCAGTCACCGCCGTGTCCCCCCCCCCCCCGACCGCCGTGTTTCCCCCCCCTCCCCCCTCCATCGCTCCCCCCGACCGCCTCAGCCGAGCAAGCTCTCAACTCCGCCGCCAAATCAGGCAGCGGCTACGTCGGCGGGCGCTCGCCGCCGTCGCGTTTTCAAGGAGCTCCAAAAACCGCCGCTGCAGCCACCCACCGATTTTGCTGCTGCTGCTGCCTACATACCTTTTGTGCGAGAATTTATCACGTCCGCCGTCTTACTCCTTCCTTGGAGTTTGTTTTTTTTCTTTTCTTTTTGTCACCGATGCGGAGCGGCGCCGCGTTCGTTTCGCCAGTGCGCCACTCGAAATCGACTGAAGAAGCAACGAGCATCGGGCGGTTTCTTTTCGGAAAACTCCCGTTTCGATTCTTCCACTACACCGTTCGGGAGGAAAGGACGGAAGAAAAAGAAAAGATAGAAAGAAGGGTAAAGGAAAAAACGCGAGCGGAGAAAGGATGAAATGAAGAAAGAAAGGGGAAGACAGGGTTGATAATAGCGCGGCCACGGAGGCAGCCAGCTATAGCCGCAGCCACTATCGACGCCACGCCTGGAAGGACTAGCTGCCTGACGCTAAAGGGACGCCGCGAAGAACAGGATTGCGTAAGAAAGAGCGCGTCTGTACGCGTGTGTGATAACCAAACAGGGTGTATGTGTGGCGCACACGAGAAAGCATTATGATTAACTGTAACGCCTTGGATCGCGCTAGTCCCTATCGTAACTGGTTGTGGTGAAAGGACACAGGCTAGTGACGAACCACTCACACGTGCAATGCAAAGGGCAGTGAGCAATCGGCCTGCAATTAACTAACACAGACTGCATAGTGTCCACAATGCTGCGCGATCCTTTTTTCCTGTGTGCGATCCGGTACGACGCAGCGCAGAGACGGAACGTACCAAATACAGGGTGTTTCACGTAATCACCTAATACTTTACACATTTTTAAACCTAGGCTTTTTGAGTTAGAAGAGCGATTTTTTCGGAGTAGTACATCCGAATACTGCTAAGACGTGCGTTAGTAACTAGCAGGATGATTGGCTAACATTGCGTAGTTAACTTTAATTATTACTTCTCAGCTCCTTAATTATTTACAGGCATGTATCACACCATAAGTAATATCTTTCTCAGTGTTTAGAGTTTCAAAAACGCTGTTACCCTCTGCTCTGTGGCCCAACAAATTTTGGCCAAACAAGCTTGCAGGCAAAGCAACCTCTCCAGAGCACGTATGTACCACGTCGAAATTCCCAAAACTTGTTGGACCACAGGGCCGAGGGTAACCGCGTTTTCAGAAATATAAAAACAGATATGGATATTACTTAAGGTTGGCTACACGCCTCTCAATAATTAAAGAGCCTAACAGTAATAGTTAAATGTTAAATATTCAAATTTAGTTAACCAGCTTGCTAGTTAGCAGGTCTTAGCTATATTCTGATGTACAGTCTTTGTAAAAAGTAACCAGGCTGCATGGTTTGCTTCTATCTTGTATAGTGGAGCCCTTGTGGCTTTCCTAAAGATCAAAACGTGTCGGAAGGTAAGAAGACCCCCAGTCCTTACCTTTAACGACCATTTCAGCTTCAGGGAAGCTGTAAGGGCTCCACTGCACGAGCTAGAAGCAAACCATGCAGCCTGGTTGCTTTTGACAAAGACTGTACTATACCCCGACAATGCTATGCCAAAAAAAAAAAAGCGTTCTTCCAACTAAAAAAGCCTGTCTTCAAAAGTTGTGCAAAGACTTAGGTGAAACACCCTGTATAAGACGCGACTGCACGAAAGCGTCCGCACATTGGCAACGCAGTGCGTATCGCAGTATTCAATGCCTCAGCGGCAATAACCCACGCACTGACCACGGTCTCCTGAGCCAAGTTTTGATTAGCGCGTATGCGGCTTCCGTTGTTCGCGCGATATTGTTCGGCGGCGCGTTTCCGCTCCCATCGGGGGTCGTTTATTCCGCGGGCAATTGCGCGTGGTACCCCGGCGCTGACCTTCGGAAACGATGATATCGCAACGATTTGCCGCCGGGCGCCTCCCTCCGTCGGCACGGAGCGTCTCAACGCCCATTTGTTGTCTGGCCGAGATAGTGCTGGCTCTTTTACGTCAAAAGCACTCTTTCGAAGACGATAGCAGACATGGTGCTGGAATAGTGCGGGACGTACGGGTACGTCGCCTGATTTCTGGCTTGATTAAACAGTGACGATGATGGTCAGGTGCTGAAGTATAGTTCTGTCTCCTGCGTTACAAATTTTCATTACGTGTCAAAAGCGCTCTTTCGAAGCCGATAGCAGAGATGGTGCTGGAATAGTGTGGGACGTACGGGTACGTCGCCTGATTTCTGGCTTGATTAAACAGTGACGATGATGGTTAGGTGCTGAAATATAGTTTGGTTTGGTTTCGTTTATTGGGGTTTAACGTCCCAAAGCGACTCAGGCTATGAGGGACGCCGTAGTGAAGGGCTCTGGAAATTTCGACCACCGGGGGTTCTTTAACGTGCACTGACATCGCACAGTACACGGGCCTCTAGAATTTAGCCTTCATCGAAATTCAGCCGCCGTGGCCGGGATCGAACCCGCGTCTTTCGGGCCAGCAGCCGAGCGCCGTAAGCACTGAGCCACCGCGGCGGGGTGAAGTATAGTTCTGTTTCCTGGGTTATAAATTTTCGTTACGTGATGGAACTGGAAGTTTTTGCATTCCAAAGAAAGCTTGAAACGTACTCTTTTTTTTCCCTTAGTACATCACTTTCCGACATATCAGCCAGTAACGACAGATCCACCGGCAGTAACAAAGCAGTAGACCGCAGCGATGACCTACTCGTTCGAGCATCCGCCTCGCATGCGGGTGGTACGGGGTTCGATCCCCAATTCCGCAGGGTACCCACCGGTGAAACAATGGGTAAAAGCTTCCCCTGGCCTGGTGCTCGGCTTCTTTACGGTGAAATGCTTGGGAAACGGTTCGCTGACCCCACCTTGAGTAGAAGAAACTTTGTGCCATAGCGCTCTTAGGCCGCAGATGCCTTTGCGCCATAAAAATTCATGATCATCATTGATGATCATGAAATACATGATGAAATCATGAATCATGATCACAAAATACATGATGATCATCATTAGTAACAATTAATGCAGTGCGCTGCTGAATTCTCGGTCCGAGGTCAAGCCGTAATTACGCCTGTTAGTGGCGCAAAGTTAATCACAGCACGAGGTGACCACGAGTATGCCATCATCAACAGCACCCAAATTTATTCCCCTTGTAGAAATCCAGCTCTCGGCGAATGAAAGCTCAGTTTGGCAAGGCGCGTTCGGGGACAACACTGGAGTGCCAAGAGACTGTTTGCGCTATTATATAACAACACACACACACAAAAAGAAAGGACACATAGGACGAGAAACGGTATGCAAGGGTTGTAGGTGCGCGAAAACTGAGTCCCCGGAAAATCCCGCTAAGCTCAGCGCAAAGTTAGAAACAAAATGCTGACAAAAAAAAAGTTTCGTACAGGCGGTAGGTGTCTCTCATTAAGCCGGAAATGAAACGCATGTCGCCAGACAGGCTCACAGCAGGTTGTAGTAGGCCCTCACGCTGCAACGCTGGAGTCAAAAAAAAAAAAAATACGAAGACAGAAAGCTCGAGCAGCCGGAGCGGAGTCGCCAGAACGCCTGGCAACAAGGGCTCCGCCAAGAACGGCCGGCAACTATAAAACACGCCAGCGGTGGCCCGTTGAGAGCTTCAGATTTATGCACGCCCAATGCGCTCGGTCGGCGCCGAGACAGCGCTATAAGTCAGCGTCCCGTTGCAAAATGGGGAAACAGGGAAACGCTAGCGGGATGAGGGAAGAAACGGCCGCGGCATAAACATTGCCCGAGAGCGCGTAAACAAAGGCCAAACTGCGTATATAGGGAAGGAGGGGAAAAAAAACTAGGCCAACAACGGCAGCGTCATTCCCAGGGAGCTAAATTATGCAAGCCAGGAAAAAACAAACAAACAGAAAGGAAAGAACACACACGCAGGTAAACGGCTGGGAAATAAGGGAATGGCCACACGGCCGGCAACCGCGCCAACAAGGTCTTTCCATCAGGTCAGGGGGAAAAGAGGCAACAGGGGAGGAGGCCTATATATACGTTGCGGGAGGTCGCAGCGGGTTTAGGCCGCAGAAAAATTGCATTAGGGTTAGCGGGCTTGCCGCTCCCTTGGCAAGCAGACAGCAGCGCCAAGCTCTTTAGGTGGCGGCATAAGAGGCTGCGCCCTCTTTCGTGCGTCCACTTAACCACAGGGGAAAACAGGTAGCGCCAGATAAGGCAGGCTTATTTCTAAACATGTAGAAACAGGCGGGTAAAAGCGCGAGCGCAGCGAAAATGAAAAGAGCAAATTGTCCGGCGCGCAACATGTTGCGAGGCACAAATCCTTAAAACAAAAGGAAAAGTGCTGCTCGTAGCTTGCGCCATACAGTGACAAGACTAATGAAATGAAAGTGAACTAGCAACAGTGAAGGAATGACAGTGACGCCGTGACTGTGAAATAGTGACAATGAAGTGGTGATTGTGAAGTAGGGACAGTGAAGCACGATAATTAACCAGTGACAGTGAAGTACGTAGAGAAGCAATGACGCAGAAGAAGTGAATGTGAAGCAGTTACAGTAAAGTAGTGACAGCGAAGCAGCGACGAAGAAGCTGTGACAGTTAGCCACTGAATTATGCAGTGATGAAGCACTGGTGACAGAGAAGTAGTGATGAAGAAATGAGGGAGAAGTGTCACAGAAGCCGGGAAAGTGAAACAGTCACTGCGACAATGGGCTGCAGGTGAATGTTGAATAAAGTGATTCAAATGATTGCTGCGGGTGAATATTGATTGAAGTGATTCAGATGGTTTGCATATTTATTATTCAAAAGGCAAAGCTCGGCAGTCGGAAGCAATATACGCACAACGTATACCTCGAGTGAATAATGTCATTACGTGACCGATGATTTCATCGTACGACATATTACGACAGCGAGCTGTACATTCCGAAGTTCCTCACGCAGTCAACACCACAACAAAAACGAAAGGGAAACGAGGGTGCCCATTTAATGTGGACAGCAGTGCGATTTAACAGAGACGGCTCCATAAAGGCAGGTCAGGTTTTGATGTCCGGAATGGCAACCTCGGTGTCCTGTCCAGCAGATAGCGAGATGCGTCTTCCGTTGTGTAGCTCATCAAAAAATGCGACATCGAGAACCAGGGTTATAAAAGATGGAAAACGAAAAAGAGAGGTGGTGATGGTGATGAAAAAAAAAATGAAAAAAAAAATGAAAATAAGACGCCTTGACATGTCCCGCCTGAAAAGCCGCACCGGACAACGTGACTGCAATACCTACCGAGAGAACAAAAAAAAAAGGAAAAAAAGAAAAAGGGGCCTCAACATATTTCCTTGAATACAAAGTTGGAAGAAAGGAAAAAGATAACAAGAAAAAAGTCGTAACAGAGAAAGCAACGGCAAAAAAAAACTGCTCCAAATCTTCATAATTTTTTTTTCATCGCGCAAAACTCAACTACCTTTTTCGCCCGCACCGTCTCTGCACCGTTATCGCCTGCCTTTTAGCTCCAAGAAAAGTTTTCGAGGCACGCGTTTGTACGAAACCGAGTCTTTCGGAGAGCACTAAAGAAAAAAAAAGTAAGGAAGAAAAACGGTGGAGGAAGGTTTCCGACAGAATGTCAGGACAGAACACAAGGGGCAAACGGCACGCGGGAGGGGCAGGAACAAGCTGCAAAACGCACGCCAATAGGAATAACACCAAAAAAAGAAAAAAAAAACACACAAGACGGACAAAGAGAGACAAGGAGCCCGGCTTTTGACTAAGGAGCACAATTGTTGGCCTGGGAGGAAGGAGAAAGGAGAAATGACGTCCAGGTTAGCGGGCACGCCATTAAAGGAGGATGCAGAGAACGCTGCCACGAAAGCTTGCCCAAGCATAAGAATACTGATAAGAAATAAAAAAAAAACTCGCGGGAAAGGAAGTGCGCATGAAAGACAAGACGGCGCAGCACGACACAGGTCAAAAGACGACGAAGACCGGAGGATCGCGGGACTGGGTAGCGATAAAAGGCCGGCAGGAAAAGCGTTGGTTTAAATGAAAACTTCGCACAAGGGAAAGAGTTTAAATAGTGAAGCAAAGGGAAGCAGCATTCATTCTTACGTCGGACACAGCAGCTTTCTTTTTGTCACCATCTCGACTGAGATAACAGTAATGATGAGCTTTGCAAAACAAAGACCTCATTGCTAGCAACCTCGTCATAAGACATCTACAGCGCTGAAAATTCGGAAGCAGCATTCTTTCTTACATCGGCTACAGTATCTTTTTCCTCTTTTCATCATTCCGACTCAGATAACAGCAGAGACGAGCTTTGCAAAACAAGACCCTCATTGCAAGCGACCTCGTCATATGACATCCATAGCGCAAAAAAAAAAAAAATGTAGTCAAGAGTTCCACGAAACATCGTCTGGTCAGGTGGAGGCATAATAAAAACATAGGGTCACTGACCAAGTCAAAGTTTAATGAAACGTACTGACGTTTCGGAAGCCCTACGGCTTCCTTGTTCACAGTCTAAAAAAAATTGGCTGTGGCTTAGCTTGGTTAGGCCCGGTAATTGCGAAAGCAATATCCGTAGCTACGCCATGGTTCAGCTGGTAGTGTAGCTGGTGGTGGTGCTTGTGGTTAGACTTGTGGTGATGCATCGGTTATACAATCCAATCCAAACCAATGCAATCCAATCCAATCCAATATGCTAATATGGTAGCTACCGGCCTCGCTACGCAACGGGCTGAAAGTGCAACTAGTATTGCTTTCGCAATATGCTAATATGGCAGCTACCGGCCTCGCTACGCGACGGGCTGAAAGTGCAACTAGTATTGCTTTCGCAATAATATGCTAATATGGTAGCTACCGGCCTCGCTACGCGACGGGCTGAAAGTGCAACTAGTATTGCTTTCGCAATAATATGCTAGTATGGTAGCTACCGGCCTCGCTACGCGCCGGGCTGAAAGTGCAACAAGTATTGCTTTCGCAATAATATGCTAATATGGTAGCTACCGGCCTCGCTACGCGACGGGCTGAAAGTGCAACTAGTATTGCTTTCGCAATAATATGCTAATATGGTAGCTACCGGCCTCGCTACGCGACGGGCTGAAAGTGCAACTAATATTGCTTTCGCAATAAAAAAAATTACATTAGTAGCTGACAAGGGAAAATGGGAGATAACATGTTCGGGAAGCTTCGTAGCAACAGGAAAATACGCTGAACGTTTAAACTCGGCGGTGGATGACAAACTAAGGACTACCGGCAAAGGAAAACGAGAAGCTCTGAAATGAACTAAGCCAACGAAATATGTAGAAAGCAGTACCGCTTCATAGTGAGTAAAAGAACGGGCGTGCCGGCGTTCGCCAGGAGGACCTAATCAAAATATTAAGGCGAAAGTCTTCAATGACTCATACTGTCGTCTGTTAGCAGAGCGTGTCACAAGCGTTTAACTCGGGAACTA
Source organism: Amblyomma mixtum (assembly GCF_055824585.1). Lineage (NCBI taxonomy): Eukaryota > Metazoa > Arthropoda > Arachnida > Ixodida > Ixodidae > Amblyomma > Amblyomma mixtum. Next base: position 31,597,214 of record NC_143012.1, on the reverse strand, counting down.
AAAAAGAAAAAAACAAATGGTTGCTTCAGACAGAGGAGGCAAAAATGAACCTAGAAGCCAAGTTCGATGACTGTAGATTAATTAGTTAATTAATTATAGGCGAAAATGTCGAAATTGCGTCGCAATAGCCCGGACATTGATATAGCCACGGGAACGGTGTGACGTCACATCCACCGGAAGACGTCATGGCATAGTGAAAATTGTCACAGAATAGTCGGAAAAACGTTGGGTTTGTGTCGAATTAGATGGGTAAATGTGTCATTAAACGTAATTAACACTTAAGATCTCCGAAAGATGTACAATTTGAGTATCGAAATAGCCACGAGAAAGGTGTGACGTCACATAGACCGGAAGTCGTCACGGCATAGTGTCCTCGATTTTCGCCTCTCAACACTTTAGTTGCCAAAGTGCCCACGCAGTTTTTTGACAGCAGTCTGGTTTAGATAGCGTAACCTTGCGGCATCTATGAAGATAACTTTTCAGTTTGTCTGACAGTGTGCCTATCTGAGTGACTCACAGAGGAAAGTAATTATTTAACTAAAGGTGAAGTCTGTTTGGTTGATTGGGAACAACTCGTTTTCAATCGCAAAGTTTTTTATTGGTTAAAAAATTATCCTACAATTTGCACAAAATGGTTTATGGGGTTTAACGTCCCAAAGCGACTGAGGCTATGAGAGACGCCGTAGTGAAGGGCTCCGGAAATTTCGACCACCTGGGGTTCTTTAACGTGCACTGACATCGCACAGTACACGGGCCTCTAGAATTTCTCCTCCAAAGAAATTCCAGCCGCCGCGGCCGGGATCGAACCCGCGTCTTTCGGGTCAGCAGCCGAGCACCATAACCGCTGAGCCACCGCGGCGGCAATTTGCACAAAATCTGGAAACGGGATACGTTATCTAAAGCAACCTCGTTTTAATCACGGCCGGCATGATTCAAAGAATTGTGCCCTCATGAAAGTCAAATTTAAATGAACGTAACAGTGGCGACGAAGACAAATGAGTTTCCTAGCAGTCTAGCACGATTCAGCCCCATCTTTTTATTGCAGCTCCAGTAGAGAAAAATGCCGACTTTCTGCCAGAAACTATTAGAAGCACTTACGGTGGCTGCACGAAAAATACGAGGCAAGATATTTTTTTTTTGCGCGCTGAACTTGCCGCATTGCGAATGGATCAGAACAAGCACCACATCGGCATAGAAAGAAGCACGTGGGAAGAAACGCCTGTATAGTGTGCATTTCAGAATGCATTTGTTTTAATGTAGGTTTGCATTAAGCTCGTAGGCTTACCTTAACTTTCCTTACAAAAATGGTCTATAGCCAGTCTATCGACTTCTATAGACTCTATTGCCTTTCTATAGATACTTCTTTTTGTCTATTCATAGTCTATAGACAAAAACCTACTAAAAGTGTATGGCCATAAATCTAGATTGTCTAGATTGTCTATAGATTGTCTATAGCATATGAATTGCCTGTAGACTGTTCTCCGGGATTTGTCTATAGAGGGTATACAGACTTTATAGACAGAAGTCCATGGATAGTTTAAAAAAAATTGTGTAAGGGTAAAAGGGCAAAGAAGGAGGGGACTTTAGGCCGCCCTCTTTGGCGATGTAGTCAGGAAAGACAAGAAATATGAGGCAGGAATGTGGTGAGACACATATGAACGCCAGCATACATCATAAACTAGCGCTAACGTATGCAAAACCAGAACTCCGAGCGCAGTCGGCAGTACCATTTCAAAAGCGAATTACACGATGAATCGAGAAAAGGAGGTCATAAAGAACTAGCAAAGGTGTTAGAGTTTTAACGTAGCTAAACGAAGCAGACGTGCGAAAGCCTGGGTTTAGCCTGGCTGGCTCATGGTTTTGCTTTGCTCGGTCGTCGGCACGTCCGGCGACGATATTAGACTCATGCTAAGCTCTCTGATCGACGCTAAGTTGATCTGATCTGCTACCGCCGTAGATTGAAGTTGATAAAGACGACGATGTGCAAAGCACAGCGCGAGAGTGCATTCCAGTTTAATAAAGGCATAATCGGCTGCGGCGATAGTATAGTGCTCTCGTGCAGTGGCCATCGAAGCTGATCCGTTCGCGCCGTCGCGGGTTCGGAACCCAGTCGCGGCTACATTTATTTTATTTCTGCATGGCCTGGCGCTTATGCTAGGTTTTGCCAAGGTCACCTTCAAGGTCAAGCTTAACAAAAACTTGGTGAGACGGTCAGACCCCGTGTAGTGGTTTTTCCGCGCTAAAAGAGCGGTGGGGTTATTTGGGAATACACACGCCCACCTGGTTAAGGTTATACGTGGGAGAGGAAGAAACGAGAGCGATAACGGAGAGGAAGGTCAAATGTTTTAGGGGAATCCCCGGAGAGGAAGTTCGTCTATAAACAATTCGTGAGAGGAATAAGCCGAGCTAGTTGGTACATCATTTGAATAGAAACAGCGCAGTAGACGGGACCAAGAAGAGAGAACACACAGACACAGGCGCTGACTGTCAACTGAAAGAAGTTTATTGCAGCAACGGCAATATGCAGAACTCATATCTCCCCCACATGATAAAAAACATGAAAACATTAAAACTAGGTTACAAGTTGCATCGTGCGCACAAGAAATGCCTACTGAGTCAACAGTGGCCCTAAAGCACCGTTTCGTACTTCGAACAACGCACGAAAAAAACACCACGAACCTATAGAGGATAGCCTGAACCTCGGGTATTCCCTCGTCGGTGCCCATGCACCTTTTCTTGCGTGGACGAAAGGAAAGGTAGGGGAAGAAAAGGCGGCCCGAAGGCGCTTACGACTTGGTCGGGGCAGGACAGGACGTACGGCTTGCCAGTCAAACACAATGGCATCAGTGTTAGCGGGATCAAAGGAGGGAGTCTCTGGGGATGCAGCAGGGGCAATCCAGAGAACGCGAGAATGCGGAAACGGAAAGATGTGGGGAGGAAGTACCCTCCGCTTGCTTTGATGTGCGACCGGAAGTGTTTCTAAAGAGGAAAACAGGGAGGAAGTGAGGCACAAAAACTCCACCAGTCACGGGAAAAGGGGAAAAGGGAGAAAGGAAAAGCGCGAAAAGCACAGGCAGGCGGCCGGGTTTCGCTCGCTCCACGAGTAACCAAACGCTGTGCGGGAAAGAAAAGGGGATGCTTTGGGGAATAAAAGGGACAAAACGCAAAAGGGCTGAAGCCTTAAGACAGGAAGGCTGAGTGAATGACAAAAAAAAAGGGGAGAAGCAAACAGAGCGTCCGCGGTAATTGAATTGTTCCTCGAGACAAATCGAAGACCCAAGGGCCAACGCCTGCAAAGAAGAAACGTGACGGTGCCACACTCTCTCTATTCCCTTCCCTAGTTCGCTCCTTTAGCTTGCATCTGAATGCGGGCGTAGGGAAGAATAGGGAAACGAAGCAGAAGTTAGGGAAGAGCGGGCAAGAGGAAAGCCGCGAAGACGAGGAAAGGAACCTTTTTGAGTTCCGAGGCAAAAGAGGAAAGCCGGTCTCTATATAACAGGCCGGAGGGATCTCATTCAAGGCGATACCGTTTGCAGTGCTCGGGCAGCAAACACTCCGTTCTGTTCCTTTCCTCCCCTTTCTTTCTTCCTTCCTGCTCGTCTTCCTTCTTCCGCAGATAATTTTTCTTCTCTTTTAAGGCTCTCGTTATGAGAGCAAACACAGAGCAGGCCAGCATCGCGGAGGCGCATTTAGATGGGCTGGCTATACGACGGTCACCTCGGCAATGTCTCCGTGGACGTCCTGAGATCTGTCTATAGCGAGGGAAGAAATGCAGCTGCCGGTATCGTAGAGGAAAGAGGGGGGGGGGGGGGGGGACCTCAAGCTTCTTCCAGTGACAGCAACTTTGGCGTGCATGATGTGCCCGATGTTAGGCTGCCTGACTAAACAACTCCACAGGTCGAACTTACTCAGCAGGTTCCAAACTTTGTTGGCGGCGAAAAAAAAAAAGGTTTCGCTGCTCGAAACAAAGAAGAGTGGCCCGAACAGCACCGCCCGTGGGGAGGCATAAGCAGTCGAGAGAAAAGGGTAAAGGAAATGGACAGAGGACGTTTTCTCAACGTGTTCGTGAGACAAGTCCGGACCGAGACAAGTCAAAAGTACAGGTCTTTTCAATCAGCACAGCTTTCCATTTTTTTTTCTTTCCCTCGAAAGTCGAGGTCGTTATCACGAAGCAGGCGCATTACAACGGCATCACAAAACTAAAACATGCCTTGAACCAGAAACTGCTCGTCCGACCGGCTTGTACAGAGGTTACCGAGCTGAACCATGCCTTTAAGACTAACGAACTAGCAAGCGTAAAAAAAAATTCACATGAACGCCTAATTACCTTATGCGCTGGCAATATGCGATAGCATTAACCAGATGTAACGTCACTTCCGGTCTGGTGACGCCCGCTTCCCCCAAAGCCAATGGGAATTATCCGCTCTGGTGACGTCATTTCCCTGCAGCCAATGGGAATTCTACGGTCTGGTGACTTCACTTCTCCCCAGCCAATGGGCGAATTCTCTAACCGACGATGCGGTTTGTTTTTCGTCATGACGATTTCAGTGCGACAGCACTGAAAAAAAAACAATAAAAGGAAAAAGCAGGGAGGGAGAGGCAGACAGACAGAACCATAAGGTGCTCCCATAAAAAAATAATTATTCTCTCAGGGCACGAGAAGAGAGAATCTAAAGCGCCTGCCCCGTTAGTGCAGACCATCGGTTAGCGCAGGCCAGCGAACTTTTCGTGACACAATGTAAAGAAGTTCGTTAACCAAACCAGGGTTACTGGCAATCGATAACGCAAGCCACAGAAAAGGAAGAAAGAGAAGGGCCGATAACTAGCGGTGATCTCAGCAACTATGCGCCTCTACGTCAAACACGCGACGGTGGAGTCAATTTGGCCCGCCGCAACTCAGCGGCGGAGTTGTTAGCCGGGTGTTGTACGACAGAAACAGAACCCCTGCACGCTGTCGTAACGCGCGGTCAACTTGCGAGGCACAGTGGATTGATGCGGCGGTCAGCGTCAGACAGTGGCGCCATTACGCGAAAGTCTCCGCTCATCTCCATATGCATGAGTGGCCGCGCGGCGGCGGCGACCAATGACGCGAATTTATTCCGCTGCGGGCCCCGCACGTAAATACTGTCTCGCGTGGCGCGCATACATATGCATCGGCGGGCTGCGAGGCTGGATCGCGGCGCGTATTCCTGCTCCATTACAGGGAGTGGACCGGTGCGTCGATTCTTTTGCAACGCTGCGCGTCATTTATCAGCTCTCGTGCAGAAGAATCCGGAACAAAATCGATTCAGAGACAAAAATTGCGAGGACACTTTGGCAACTAAAATGTTGAGAGGCGACAGACGAGGACACTACGCCGTGACGACTTCCGGTGGATGTGACGTCAAACCGTTCCCGTGGCTATATCGATACCCAAATTATACATCTCTCGGGGGTCTTAAGTGTTAATTTCGCTTAAGTACACATTTTTCCATCTAATTTGACACAAATCCGACGTTTTTCCGACCATTCTGTGGCAATTTTCACGATGCCGTGACGACTTCCGGTGGAAGTGACGTCACACCGTTCCCGCGGCTATATCGACGTCCGCGCTATTTTGACGCAATTTCCACAATTTTGCCTATAATTAATTAACTAAATAATCTACAGTCCTCCAACTTAGCTTCTATGTTCATTTTTACCTCCTCTATCTGAAGCAATCATTGATTATCTTCTTTCTTGTTTAGTTCCCGAGTTAAACGCGTGTGACACGCTTTGTTAACGGACGGACGACAGTATGAGCCATTAAAGGCGTTCGCCTTAAAAATTTCTGCCACTTTCACACAGTGATTCTGGTGCTCTAATAAAGAAGGGATATACAGGACGTTTCACGTAAGACTTTTCACAATTCTTAAAAAAAGGCTTTCTGAGTTAGAAGACCGCTTTTTTCGGCATAGCATTGTCAGCGGCGTAGTACATAAGAAAACAGCTAAGACGTGCTAACTGGCAAGCTGGTAACTAATATTGAATAGATAATTTTTTTAAATATTGCCATTAGGTTCCTCAATTATTGAGAGCCGTGCAGCCCACCGTAATTAATACTCATAACAGTTTCAAGAATTTCGAAAACGCGGCTACCCTCGGCGCTGCGGCTTAACAAATTTTGGTTATTTCAACGAGTTAGGCGCACAGGAGAGGTTGCTTTGCCTGTAAGCTTCTAAAAAGCGCATGAAATTTGACGCCATGTATAGCGAAAATTTGTTGACCCATAGTGCCGAGAATAACAGCGTTCTCGAAATTCTAAAAAACCGATATGAATATTACCTACGGTAGGTTATACGCCTTTCAATAATTAGGGAGGCTAACAGCAATAGTCAGAAAGTTAACAATTAAATATTAGTTAACCAGCCGACTAGTTAGGACGTCTTAGCTCTATTCTGATATACGACACCGCTAACAATCCTATCTTGAAAAAAAAAAAGCGCTCTTCAGACTCAGAAAGCCTTTTTTTTTAATTGTGTACAGTCTTAGATGAAACACCCTGTATATACGCCTATGTATATACAGGCCGTAATGCGGCAACACTGCGGTCGATTTTAGACACAGAAAAAAGTATACATTAGGTCTACGCATATCTTAAGCCTTCAGCAGCGCCCTCCTTAGTATGCAAGTGACACAGCTGCCTTGAGACATCGTCATCATCTGAGCCAAGCACACGGGAGAAAATTTCCTCCCACCAATCAGCAAGTACCCACCTAAGTGCTATGCTTGTACTAACATTGTACTGAGTGCGACTGAGCAACACAAAGCCACTGGACGCAGTATATAAGAAAATACAGTTCCTTCACCACTGTCGAGCGTCTGCAGGCTCATGCAAAGAAACAAAACAAAACAATTGGAGCTGTTTCAAGAGATTCTTCGCTCAAGCTTGCATAATGTGCTGAATACACATCGGATCAATGTTACGTCGCTTGAAAAGCATACGCCGGCCCCGCACAATCGAGGGGTGGACCTTACGAACACGCAGGTATACAAAAGTTCTGAAGTTTTCTGCGGACGCACAATAAGAAAGAGAGAGAGAGAGTAAGCAGGAAGAAAGGAGGAAAAGGACCGAGCACGCTAAGCGAGCGCGGAGCGCTGCAGTTTAGAGCCGCAGATTAGTCGCAGACGCTAAGTGAGGCACCGAATCGATGGCTCCGTCTCGTTCGCGAGCCGCCCCGTCACATCAGCGCGGAAACACACCGCCGCGCGGGCGGCCATAGAGGCGCACTGTGAGCACGTCGGAGGGGAGAAATTATTAACGAAAAAAAAGAGAGAGAAACGCGCGGCCAAAGCCGGTTCAAAAGAGAGAGGCGGCGCTCGATACACGAAATCGAGCGATCGCTGAGCGACCGGCGATCGCGGCCGAGTTAATCGATCGATGTCCGCCAAACGGCTCGCGTATTGCGTCCGGACGACCGGTCTTTCATTCCACTACACGGCGGCAGCAAGCCGGAAGCGATCAGCACTGCCGCCCCCACCGCGCGTCCGCCCGACGTTTAGATGCACAGCGGGGAGGAAGTGAACGCAGTCTCAATCAGCGGCGCGAACGGAGACTGGCGGCGAGTTTATGCAGCGTCGAAAGCAGGAGGCTGGCGTGAAGCCACGCACGCCAAAGGGGTGAACGTCACGGCATGTCGCTCAGCGAGTCGGGACTGAAGGCGCAACGGGTAAGAAAGACGCACTCCTCATTTTGGGTAGAAAGCAGCGCGAACGGGGGAAAGACAGAGAACAAGGAAAGACGCAAAGGAGCGCTCACCCACATCCCAAAATAAACCCATAACAACTAGCTCAACTATCCTTTCTACTACGAACTCTTCATTCGAGATAAGACAGTATCAATAGCTCGAGCGCCAAGCCAGGGAATGATTTAAATAGGCAGGGCCACAATTTCTGCTATCACTCTAGACAGAAACGAGTAAAGAGGAAGTGAGCTATTCTACAGCGCACTCCCACTGTCTTTTATAAAAAGGAGTACGCAAGGGGACACCCTACGCCCCTTTTACTACCATATGGGCATATTTCGTGATTAGGCTGTATACGTACGAGCACGCGGTGTTTAACATACCGAATATGCACACGGGACAAGAGACAGCGATGTTACAAGCCGTAACAGAAAATTCTCTAAATTAGAGCAAAAAAAAAAATTCCTATTTCAAACAATTTTCTCCCTGCAGAGCTTGAAATCTCCGGCAAATGGGGAAAAAAGTGAGACGATTTCGGCTCTTAGAATTCCCTCTTCGCCAAAATTGTACTTCTGAAATTCCCTGAAAAAAAAAAAAAAAGGGAAAAGTTATCAGGATGGAAACGTCGCTGCCACAACGGATGCCCTGGTGAAGGGCCCGCATTGGTGCGCCCCACGGGGCGTACTATTTCGCCTTCATCGAAATGCTGCGGTCGCGGCAGAGATTCGAAATCAAGAGGAAGAAATGGGCCTGGGCAGGGCATGTAATGCGAGGACAAGACAACCGCTGGTCACTGTGGGTAACGGAGTGGATTCCAAGAGAAGGCAAACGTAGCATGGGGCGGCAGAAAGTTAGGTGGGGGGATGAGATCAAGAGGTCTGCGTGGATACAGTGGCCACAGCTGGCAAAAGACAGGTTAATTGAATAGACACGGGAGAGACCTTTGGTTTTGGTTTATTGGGGTTTAACGTCCCAAAGCGACTCAGCCTATGAGCGACGCCGTAGTGAAGGGCTCCGGAAATTTCGACCACCTGGGGTTCTTTAACGTGCACTGACATATCGCACAGTACACGGGCCTCTAGAATTTCGCCTCCATCGAAATTCAGCCGCCGAAGCCGGGATCGAGCCCGCGTCTTTCGGGTCAGCAGCCGAGCGCCGTAACCACTGAGCCACCGCGGCGGGGCGGGAAAGGCCTTTGTCCTGCAGTGGGCGTGGTCAGGCTGATGATGATGATAGCTATTTAAATCTGCGTTCTGGAAGAAAAATTCGTTTTCTACCGGGTTTATTCGTCTCCATCATCCGGAGCTTTCCAAAATCTATGCAAATGAAGGAACGACACGAATCCGCAGAGAGAATGCATAGCTTCATAGTGGGACATACACTGAGTCATTTAAACACGTCTACATTCCACATCTTAAACAGTAATACGCCTAGATGGGGCTAAAATTGGAGTAAAATGCTCCCCCCCCCCTCCCTTCCCACCCCCCACGGGAATTCAGTCCCCGGAATTCAGGACAGATCCTGTCTATGAGAAATGACACCTCGCCATCAGTATCGGCAGTTCTGAAGTCCGCTCGATTGTAAGTGCCGCACAGTGGTTTGCCGAGAACCTGAACGCACGGATGGCAGTTGAGATGTGACAGTTGGCATGCATCCAAACTGCCTTGCGCCGAAGGGAATAGCAACTGTCACCTAGTGCAGCTTCGAGCGTTTGCTTTCCATATTTCGTTCACGATACAAACAAATCGCAAGCAGATAAGATTCAGCTAAACAAATAATGTAATATCTGTAGCACCTAGCACCCCGCATAACCCTATCGACGCCACAAAACAATGTTTAATGCGAGCTTGAGGCGACCAAACAGGCATGAACGCCCGAGTATAAATCTTTTTTCGTCAAGCATGCGGCGTTTCCGCCATACAGTGACGCGATAAAACAATCGCTCTCTATCCGCGCCCTTTTTTCACGCTTCCTGGCTGGCTACACAAACACTTTCCTACACCGCAGTAGTATCCGCCCCGGGTTTCCAAGCGCGCCGTCCAAAAACGCCGCATCCCGCCAAGGACGGGCTTCCCAAAACTCCTCGAAATAAATCAACGCACACCTACGCACACCGTCGACTCCTGCCTGAATACTTAGTTCGGCGCAGAACGCCTGCACTAGCCAGGCCGGAATGAAACGCGAACGGCGCTTATGAAACAAAACGCGACATTTTGCCTCTACTTCTAGCTGTTGTACACGAATAGCGCGATTTATGTTTGTGTGTAACATAGCTAGGGAAGTATATTTGAGAAAACTGGTTTTGCAAAGGAATGTGTTGCGGCAGGTAGAAAAATATCGCGTATGCATGTTCGCGTTTCATTGCGGCCTGACAGCACTCGACGCGTGCGCACGCAGTAGAGCTCAATAGGGTCACGCTGCACGCAACTAAAACGGGTGGAGCGTGGCGGAGACGGCTCGGGGCTCGAAACCAGATAGCCACAGCTAGAGAGGCGGGCTCCGGGCCGATGGGAACGCTCGTTATCTCAAAAAGCCAGCCAGCCACTACAAGCGGGAGCGAGAGAGAGCGCGGTACCAACTTTTCGGATGCCTCCGGTCGGGCGTTGGCTCGCATTCGCCGTCTTCGCCGTCGTGGCGACTGAACGTCGCAGTTTTAGTCCCCAAACCCATTCCCCACAGACCGGAGAAGTCGCTGCGGTACCAACGCCTAAACTGGACGCGCCAAATCCGGCTAAGACTTACGCGCTCTGTTCATTTTTTATTTATTTATTTGCCTTTTGCCGCGTCCAGTTGCTTGGCGAGTGAGTGGAGATTAAAAAACGACGTCAGTCGCTCGATGCTGAGAGAGAAGAGAGAGCTGGCGCCACCGGTCCTGTCGCGCCTAGACATAACTCTCTCGAGCGCCCGGATTTATTTTCAATCAAAACTTGGCTCACTCGATTTGCATGCAGTATAAGGCTCGAAGCGCGACGCTAAACAGGCGCATTTCGAAACTGGAACTCGCGCACTGCCGCGGAAATACAGTATACGGAAATTTAGCGTAGTCCCAGAAGCTTAACACTGCGCGAAACATTTGGTATGGAAATCAAGGCAGGGAGGGAGGAGTTAAGGAGGAAGGAAGGAAGGAAGGAAGGAAGGAAGGAAAAAATGAATGAAGGAAGGAAGGCAGGAAGGAAGGACGGAAGGAAAGAAGGAAGGCAGGAAGGAAGGAAGGAAGGAAGGAAGGAAGGAAGGAAAGAAGGGAGGAAGGAAGGAAGGCAAGAAGGAAGGAAGGAAGGAAGGCAGGAAGGAAGGAAGGAAGGCAGGAAAGAAGGCAGGAAGGAAGGAAGGAAGGCAGGAAGGAAGGAAGGCAGGAAGGAAGGCAGGAAGGAATGAAGGAAGGAAGGAACGAAGGAAAGAAAGAAGGAAGGTAGGAAGGAAGTTCCATTCATTCATTATTTCATTCCGGACAATATTACATGCCGTCCACGCGGAAAGATTAAAAACTTAGACTGCACACGCTACAGAGTCCGAGAATTATGCATGAGGAGTGTTGTGTCCCCGACTGTAAAGGTTGCAGATAGTTACTGCGCAACTCATCTTCATCATCAGCATGACCACAGGAAAAAGGCCTGCCCCATACCTTTCCAATTAACCCTGTCCTAAGTCAGATACGGCCATCCTATTCCAGCAAGCTTCATAATATCATCCGCTCACCTATCTTTCTTCCGTCCCCTATTACGTAAGCCCTCTCTTGGAATCCAGACCTTTGTCTTAACGAACAGCGGATATCTGCCATCGCATTACATGCCCTGCCCATGCTCATTTCTTCTTCTTGATTTCGACTAGAACGTCTTTGACCCGCGTTGAATCCCTGACCCACTCTGCCTTCTTACTGTCTCTTAACGTAGGGGCTTATTATTTTTATTTCCTTTTGGTTGCCCCAACCTATCGAATGTCTCTTAACGTTGCACCTGTTATTTTCTTTTCCATCGCTCGCTGCGTCGTCCTTAATTTAGGTGTAACTATATTTGTCAACCTCCGCGCCTCGCTCTTTTCGCCGGTACAATTTTCGAGCGTTGCTTTATAAGAGACGCCACAGCATTGAAACCTGAGGTGCGGAGACCACGAATACCTTAAGGCTGAAAACGATGTTCACAGGGTAAAAGTAATGATTCAAAATCAACACTACATATTCATTTTCAGCACCATATACATTAAAATCACAGTCAGAAAGGTAATTAGTCATTTCACGAGGTCTGTTCCTTTGCAGATGAAAATGATTGTTGACAGTCCTGCATATACGCTTATATCTATATGAATTAGGAATACACAGTATGTCCTCATCTGAGAGTTAAGCGTCCTTATGAGAAGGAATCTGGCACGGCCACAATTCCTCTATGAGCTCACGCTTGCTTTTCGTGAAATCGCTCCAGTAAGGCGGCTATTTAAATCCCCTACCAGAAACCAACAAGCCTAGAAATTAACCTTACTTCAGGGAGATCTCACGTGTTTAAAACTTACGGGAGTAGCCCTCAAAATTCATCCCTATATTTCCAGTCGGCTTCGACAGCTCGTGCGAGCTGGTAGTCATACACAAAAGAAACATAAATCTGCTAGAGCAGTAAAGCTGGCAGCCTGGGGTTCAATTATGTAAAATAATTTTTTTTAGCAAGCCATGGCTATAAGATATACCACAGAGGCGCAGGAAAATGCAAACACCCCTTTTCAAAAACTGTAAACCTGAATTTGGTTTTAGACGCTGTGCTTGCGCCTTTTCTGCCCGCATCACTTCATCTTTAACCGATTAAAACAAAAGGAAGAGGTTATGAAGAGAGGAAGATGGAGGGGGAAGAGGGGGCAGTTCCGACTCTCTTAAACAACCATTAGAGGCAACCCCCCGCCTCCCCCCCCCCCCCCCCCCCTCCCTCGAAAAAAAACGACTTTTCCGCACACATTGATGCCAGGAGTCCTCAAGACGCCGTGACAAACCGTCCTGGATCAAATGAAATAAAAAAAATGGTCAAAATGGCTCATATGATCCTCCGCAACACTGCAAATCAATTTAAAAGTCACAGACAAAGGAAAACGCCCGCTCTAGGTAGTGGACGAAGCATTAAAAGCAAGACATAAAGAGATGAACAGCTGATAATGGAGTACGTATGAGATAGTCCGACGTCAGAGGTACGTTCCCTACACGGGAGCACAGATCGATGAGTACGTTATTTAAATTCCACCGATCGATTCGGCTCCGCCGGCGCTGTTATGAGCAGTAACGAAAGCTGAAGACGAGGCAATTCTTGTACGTTTTCCACTGCCAGATCGCCGATCTAGTACGGTTGAGACATGAATATAGAAATGCAGAGTTGAGAACCATACAAGACAGCGTCACATTAAGATATACATAAAGTGTGGCAGCAACAGAACGAAATCTGTGCTTTACAAGCGCGAAACGCCCGAAGTAATCATGCAGCTGAGGAAATAGTATCCCAGTCCAAAAAAAACGACAGAATCGTGTCAAAAATATCCCAAAATGTGTTGCCATTTAGCCCTAACATGTATTTGTCTGTAGTTTTGTGGTATTTTTCCGTAGTACCACTGCTTTTGTGTAATACTTTTTGGTAGTCTGTAGTATTTATTTGTAATAACAGCGCAAAATTTTGTTACTAAAAAATTTCTGCTGTTCTTACAGGTTCATGGTCAAAAATGCCACTAAAAATGTATTGTGACAAAAGAAAATTATGCGTCGTATTTTTCGAATGAAGTACCGAAAACGCAATTAAAGCCAGCAATTAGGATGGGAGAAACTCTGCGGCTTATTCTGTAGACATGGTTCAAGGAATCGAAGATGAACTTCCATCAAAAGAAGCATCCGTGGCAAGCTGGTACAGCCTTTGTCAAAAGTTTAGAGTCCATGGAGTTCGATTCTAAGGCGCGCAGTAGGGCCGCTGTGGCATCCTCGAAAATCTTACTTAAGAGAAAAGAGAAACTGGAGTAAGCTGTCTCTATTACGTAAAAGTATACAAAAAAGCATAAAAAGTAAAAAAGGATAACAGTATCCGCAAGGCCTTTTTATTAAACGGCGAGCTCTACAGGCCACTCACTCCCATAACAGGCGTAGT